>NW_016690196.1:3336403-3412645 GCF_001604755.1 Lepidothrix coronata
TGTCTGGTCTGCTGCTTCTGAGGGCTGACATAAACCCTACTGAGGGGCACGTTGAAGCCTAGAGCTGTCAGGGGAAAATAAATATTTATATGGAAAGGTACGGGTAATTCTATCTTAGACATTTTTACCCCATCTGACTTGCAGGTGCAAGGGGCGATGTAGAAAGAGGAGGAGGGAGCTGCTGAAATGTGAAGGTCAGGACATGTAATGGCTGGCCTGCTCCACGTGCTCTCTGGGCATGGCAAATTCACTTAAGGTAGTTCAGGGGCCAGGAGTGATGTCTAGCCTTATCTGCGGAGGTGGTCAGAGGGAGGTTCTGAAATACCCATTGGGGAAGTGAGAGTGCAGGGTTGGAGTATGGGAACAGAGATCTTTATTTCTGGTGATGAGAAGAGTAGCCATTTGGTAACTTTTCCTAATAGTGATATGGGGGCAGGAGGAGAGAGAAATACCAATTCTGTCTTTGCTTCTGCTATTGTGAATTACTGCTTTATCTCTCCTGAATCAGTCCACTGCTTCCAACTGAAATTGGAAATTTTAGACGTATAGCATTCCTGAAGTGAAGGACCATGTTAGTATGTGCTTCATGTGCAAAACCCTGATTTCTACAAATATATTTATTTCTTGTGCCTTGTAGAAGAGCCTCTTAGGTTAAATGTTCTGATATGAATAACAAAGCAGAGTGACCTTTTGCTGTCTGTGCATACCCAAAGACATGCAGTTTATACTGCTAAATATCTGTGAAGTTATATTGTTGCTGGGTTCATTATTAGTAGATCTTTATCTTCTAAAATTAATGGTTCCCTCTGTCAGATTTAAATTTTCCATGCAATCGCTTCCCAGTGGTAACAAAAGATGCCTGATTTAACAGCGATATTTGCTAGAGAGACTCACCATCAGGTGATTCAGTCTGTCCATTATTAGTCTTTACTTTGCTCCTGGGGAGTACTTTTCAATTCAGTTTGCCTCATACTGTGTTTGGCTTGATTTCTTATTGAAAATGAAAATGTTTTGCCCTTAGATTCTTCAGAGGCTTTTAAAACTGAATAGTGAGAAAAAAAATCATTAAGATTAAAGGCAAGAATAATGTGTTTGAGAAAATGGGAGCATTGGAATTTTTCACTCTTTGACTCATGCCAACAGCTTTTCACTTCATTCTCAACAATGTCCTTTGCTGTTTGTCTCTCAAATCAGTCATCTGTGGAGCAAGAGAACGAGATGACTGTATATATATAAAATCATGAAGGTGTCAGATGCAGCCACAGAAGTGCTGGGTAAGATATTTTCAATAGGGGTGGCAGAGTTGGTATTGTAGCTGGTACTGGGCATTCATTCAAAAGGCTGCCTACACCCCATTTCTGTTAATGAAAGGCACTCCAACGTAAGCTTCGAGCGTCAGAAATGCAGCATTGATACGGAGGGTGGGCATTTTACCAAAGGGATTGTAATTGCCTGGATGACAGTGCCAGAAAGCCCAAAGTTACATTTTAAAGTACATAAATACTGACTCATCTATATTAGCAGTTTAGTTTGGACAGAGGACATGCTTTTAAACTGAGCCTCTTGGGTTTTCGCACTTACTGCTTTGGGTTCTCACTGAGGAACAGTCTTGGGCTGTGGAAACTGGTGGTAAAACTAAAGAGTCAGGCCTAAACTCCTGTGTGCAAGAGCACACCTAAATATGCTCCAGGTGCTAATGGACTTCCAGCCGCTAATGGACTTCCAGCCTGTGGGGACAGACTACGGCAAGTCTGAAGTGCTGCTTCCCCTCTCTCCCTGAGGTATACCTAGTGCGGAAGTGTGCTGCTCAGCACCAAGTGTTCTGCTCCACAGTTGCACTCCAGTTTGCACCATGCTACCTAATGATGCAGATATAGCTGTAAAGCGTCAGCCAAGGGTTTCATCTTGTCTGGCCAGCTTCTTAAAAGTAGCTCTGCTAGTCAGGAGCAGAGATATAGAAGACATGAATTACCCTCTTCTTTAAGGAGGTTCTTGAGATAAGCTGAACAAACCTTAGTGGTCTTCTATTTTTTTTTCCCGTAGCCTGTAAAGGAAGGCTAACTTTTAGGCATCTTGCATCTAATTACTAGAGTTAAATGAAACGAATAATGTGCAAAATAAGGAAGAGTATATTCTGTAAGAGACTCAAAATCACAAGAGAATAGAGCAAAACCAGTCATGAGAAGATGACTAAGAAGCTTTTATTCTCATAACAATTATTTTAGAAGAATGTGCTATAATATTAACTAAAAAATATTTTTATGGGGTGGTATTAAACTGAGATGTTAAAAGAAGACACTGCATATTTGGCTGTGGAAATAATGATAAAAAAAGGAACAAATTTTTTGCATAAGTGGTACATCATTCAGCAGCTCATCAGGAAATTATGATTATGGGAGGGTTTTGCTTCAAATCCTAGACAATTTGCATGTTCTGTGAGAGGGGGAAAAATGGTAGTTAGATATTGTTTGTTTGGAAGCCATACATGAGATAGTGAAACTCTTCACTAGAAAATGGATGTGCCACTTGACTTAAACCTTTCATTGTCAGTTGGCCAACACATCTGATTGAGTATGGTATCGTGTACTTGCACCATAGGTGCCTGTGTTTTGTCTCACAGTAAAATAGAGAGGGAATAATTTCACAAGGTACATCTCAGAGATTCTTAATTGCTGGTTTTTTTAGCAGATATTTTGATTCAGTGATCAATTTAACTTATTTCCAGAAATGTTCTAAAAATGCATTTAGTTTAATCTGTTTTGAATGTTTTTGGTAAGTAGGACTATTAATGGACTCTGTTTGGGTCATATATTCTGATATTAAATTTTATGGGTTTTTTGGTTAGCTTGCAAATAACATCTGATAATGCATTACTTTTAACATTTTCAATAAATCTTTTTATTTTTTATGCTGTGGCATTAATGTTAGAAATGCTGAAAAGAATAGGTTCTTTAGTCAGGCATTTGCGGAGCTTTTAAAATTGATTCTTCATATTTTTTTTTCATTGTGTCTAGCTTGGTTTTGTCTTGTTACATGAGCAAAGATCAGCTCTTTTTAATTCTCAACCATTTTAATGGAGAATTCAACCTCAATTATGGTTTTAGGTTATCTCTGATATTCTAATGACAACTTAAAGACTCCACTTTCCAGCATGGGTTAAGCAAACACAAAGAAAAACCTTGCAATCTTTCTTTGTGTTGTCTGAAAATCCACTGAGAAAAACTTATCTTTTGATTCCTTGGTTACCGCCTGGGGCAACGACAATGTTCTCTCTACTGCACTTTCAGCTGCTTATGACAATTACTGCTTGAAACATAAACAGCTCTGGTGAGACAGTATATTTTTAGCTGGTATCTCCTTTTTCCTCACTGAACAGGAAAAATGTGGGTAGGAGTAAAAGTCAGCAGATACAGTCTTTGCTCTGTTTTGCTTGATATGGAACAGTAAGTCTTGTTTCCTGTAGTTGTATTTAGTGATGTGTTTGCTAATGGGTATGAACCATGATCAACCAATATTTGTTTTAGGCTCACTTGCCTTTTTCCACCCCTCTTTAGTCTAGCTAAGCCACCAAGGCTATTAAGCTGCTGGGCTCTTTCCAGAGTACCAGCAAAGATGCTACCCACTTCAAACTGATCTGGCCATTTTGGATCACTGTAAATCTTACATGACCCCAGGTTTGTTGGGTACTGGTTTTGTGTTGGGATTTGCTTATGCAGTTAGCTCTGGTACTCCCACTGAGTCAGTCTAGAAAAGGTTAACCTTTTCAGGCAAAGACAAATATTAAGACAAAGATGAGCAGGCTTTATTGTTTCAAACTGTTCACAATGCTGGTTTAAATTTGCCCAGGAAAGAAAATTATCGTGCATCTATATTAGAAAATAATGTGGCACAGTAGAAGCAGAACTGAAAAGTAAACCGATGATGAGGACTTAACATCTGCATTATATGTTTCAGCAGGTTTTTCTTTGGTCTAGTCCTAATATGATACATGGACTGAATGTTCCTTAGTCACTGGAAGGCATCGGGTGAGGTCCTGGACAATGTCTTTTAGATTTTTTTTAAATTTTTTTTTTCCCCAAAAAAGTTTCCTGCTTATGTGCTCTGAAACCTCTGCCTAATGTGAAGCACAGCACAGTAAGCAGGGATACTTGGAAGATCTACTTCAAAACCACATTTGAATCAAATTAGGTGTATCCTATGACCCGGAAGGCTGTTGGAAGAAGATCCAGTAATTGTAAATGAAGGCATTCAGGATGTTGGTGCCAAGACCAAACATTTTCTCTTCTGAATTCCACCTAAACCCTTGTCTTCAAGGAGACTATATTAAGAGTAGCAGAGTGTTTGGGGGTGTTTTTTTTCTGGTTTCTCCTATTCCTCTGCTTTGTTTGGGCAATTATTTGGTGAGGAATGGCATGGGGATGTGCTTTGGTATTGTGCAAATGTCTCAACCATCAAGGACCAGCCATTCTTGCTGCTGACTCTCTCAGTGACTCTCCCATAATAAGTATTAGAGGTAAAATGAAGCAATAGCAGCTAGATAGTCCTGTATGTGAATTTTATTGTCTCTCATGTATTTGTCTGACATGAACAGAATGTAGAGTTTTCTTGAGGGTTTGCTGTTGGGAGCAGCTCAGCATTGTGTGACATACTTATAGAAAAATAAAGAGCAACTCTTTACTCTAGGTAGCATTCCTACCTGTGAGGTATGCTGTGGATCCAAGTTCCTCCTCTAAGAGGAAGAGGCACTGTGCATCCATCTGAGAGACCTCTGCTCTTCTGGAATCTTTTTGTTCTTAGAAGAGAGTCTTGCTGTGGAAGGTAGTGAATGAAATGAATATATGGAAATTTTGTTTGAGAATTAAGTAAGCAAAGATATATATTTACTTAAGTGTAAAAAACTGTCAAGTTAATGAAATGTCTTACTAGTCTCCTAAATTTCTCAGATTGACCTGATAGGTAAAAGGAATCCCTGTAATGACACTGTTACTTTGTTACTTGAGGTAAATTTGGTTGAGGAGATCGGATTAGTAAGGGAGAAAAGGACTACCTAGTCCAAGTCATGCATTTCCAGCACCTTGATCCATTTAAATTTTTTTGCTCTCAGTATTATTTAAAGATTGCATCCTTGAAAATAGCCCCAAAGTATAACTGTTCTCCCAATAATGGGAAAAAATAAAGGTATTAAAATGTGCAATTTTCTGTTGGAAAAAATAAAATGATCCCACAGAGGAAATAAAATTACAAGATAAACCAGGAATAGTTTGTGTAGGTTATATGAAAGTGTATGTGATGGTGTCCTCATAAAGTTGTTTGTCTTCTCTCTAGGGGTTCTTTTCTAAAAATAAGGTAAGCTGGCCCTTTGGGAGAGTAACAGTTAATACTTTGCTATCACAGGAGGGAATAGTTCTGTGGTCAGCTTCCCAGGATAAGGTGATTTGGACTGGCTTTGTTAATGCATGGCAACATCACAGTAATTTTGCGTTATTGTCTAGTGCTGCTGGAAGCTAACAGGGAGGATGGTATCTGGAAACAATAAAAGGTAGAAATAAAAGAACACTAAGAAAAGAATAAGTCTCACTTGAGGGAGTTCACATTTGTATCTGGTTTTACGGGGCTGTGAAATGATACTTCTTACTGAATATCATTTTGATTGCGACTGCACTAACTATTGCTGTTACCATGAAAGTTTATTTTAATGCTTTATGGAAACTGGCACTGAACTTTCCAAAGTTTTAAGTGTTTTTTGTTCTAGGCTATCAAAATGCCTCTCATAAAAACAGAACAAGAAAGGCCAGAAGAAAGGAAATGAATGAAGCTTTAGTAATGCTGGAAGTGGTTGGTATTAGAAAAGAAAACTTGGATTTCAGGAAGCAGGTCCTGCAATGAACAGATTGTCTCATTTAAAGAACAGCAGATGTGTCATGGAGAACTTCTCAAACTGTTGTGATTTTGCCTATTTCTTGCCATTATTTTTGTTGTCTTTTTGCCTTTTATTGCCACACATAATTGCATAAGAGCAAAGCATATTGTTTAGGTTTCATTTAAGTTTGTATTTCCCACAAGAAACAGCATTACTTTGAGTATCAGTAATTGTTCCCTTTAGTGGAGTATGAGACCACCTGATAGTAGCAAGGGTAAGAAAAATACTGTAACTCAGGTGATAAGTTACCTGTGATGACTTACTGCTAGTTTTGTAACCTCAGGATCCCACTTTTGGTCAGTCTTGCTGGCAGCAGTGGTCAGTCAAGCTGCCAGTAAAAGAACACCACTATCTCCTTCTGTTAAATGCAGTGAGATTAAGGTGAAAATCAATTTCTGCTGTCTGAATTAGATCCTCTATATGTGTGGATATCATGGACTGCTGGGTTGAAATGCCAGGTTGTTTTTGGAAGAGAGAAAAGATTGGACTTTGTGGAGTAAATCAGAAAATAAGTTTTCATAAATAAAAATATAATTTTTTTCTAGGGAGATGCAGGTGCCTGGTTTTTTTTCTGATCTCCAGAGAAAGAAATGAAGAATGGAAAGAGGAGGCAGTGGTTTAAACTACTTCCAAGTTATGGAGATGGGGGGAGGTGTCAGTGTGATGGGACAGTGCTTGAAAGGAGTCACTCCCGAAGGTGGCTGTGGCCTCTGGGCACTGCAGGGCCCAGGTACACAGGGTGACCCCAGGTGAAGCCGTGTGGCTGCGGGAGGTGACCTGCCTGATGCCTGGGGCTGAGGCTGCATGCCCTTGGCTTGGGCAATGAAGACAGGTCCTGGCTTCAGCACTGTGGCCCTGGGGAGCCAGCAGGCTCCATGGTGCCATGGTGTCATGGCAGCTCTTCAGAGTGAGAAGAGCAGGTCTCAGTGGTGTCTGGAGACTGGTGCTTGGTAGGTGGTCCTTGGTACTGTTAGCCTACTTCACCAATTTGGTGAAAAATATAACTAGTAAATGCTTTACTATTTCTTCTCCTTGTTTGCATGCTTCCTTTTTTATTGTCTGGGCATCTCCAGATTTATGCCTTTTTTCTTTCTGAATGGTTTCCTTTTTTGTTATCTCTTTGTTGCCTGGTATTGAAGCATTTATTCCTGTTCTCTGTTTCTCTAACTTATCTTGTCGTCTCCTAAGAAATCACCAGAGCTCCCCTTTTTGTCCTCCCTTCCTCTCTCTTGTTAAACCTTTTTTTTTTTTTTTATTTTGAGAAATTAGCTTGCATGGGACATTTTCTTAAAAACACAAACCTTGCTGCATAGGGAATGCACGTGTCTCCTTTGCTGTGCCTGCCTCTCAGGAGTTAAGTGATCCAAAGAACTAAGTCACTTTTGATGTCTGCTCACTGTCAGTTCTTATTTGGTGCACAGTTTGTTCAGAGGAATTTAGATGGGAAAAGCCAGTGAACAAATGGATCACAACTGTGTTTGAAGGAGAAGTTGGATTAATATAAAAGGGAGTGTTTGCCAAAAGTTGCCCTTGAGGTGACAGTGAGTTTACCATTGTGATTTCTGTGATTTTGCTGTGCTGACTGTGCTCATGATAGCATGCAGACAGCTGGGGAGAGGCACTTCTCATCCAGCATGAAGTGGCTGTGAAAGTGATAAGCGGTGGTTTATACTGCATGCTGATAAATGGCCTTGACTAGGAGGTTGAAAGGTGTTCTCATGATGCTGGCCATAGGCAAGCCCATTGCTGTGGTGCTGTTTTTACCTGTTTGTTACACTAGCCAGAATTTATAAAAAATAAAGTCTTTATGCTATTTCACTCCTTTAATAACCTGTAACTACCTCTGTCCTAGGGTACATATTTATTCTTACACACTAGTGCAGTAGGCAGCAATTTTAACATCTTCAGGTTCACTCTGGAGTGAACTTGGCTGTTTGGAGAAGTTGCTGAAAGTGTTGGGAGATCACCATTCATGTGTGACAGTTTGCAACCAAAAGTTATTCTTTTTCAAGGAAGTATTGCAACATTATTTGTAAGGATTATTTTGAAAAGTGGGTTCTCTGCACTACCTGTTAGTGATGCTGCTCTGCTCCTGTAAATTTTTCTCTTCTAATAGGATATCCTCATCAGAGATGGAGACCCTTTGACTTTACCTTCTTGGTGAGGAACAGTCAGAGATGATATAGACTGCTGCTAAACTTTGTTTTGTAAATGGTGTCTCTAAGACTAGCGCTTAGCTTTGAAAGCTGTTTTGTGTAAGATGCCTCAAAGAAAATAATTTTAGATTAATAATTTTTTGTTTTCAGCATTTTGTTTTATTTGGTATGTCTGAGAAATCACTGCCTTGCAAAGCTGTAGTCCTCAGTAAAGTACACATTTTGGATAAACCTCCAGAAATTTTTCTCTCAAAGTTTAACTCTCTCCATCTTGAGAGTGGAAGGACCTGGCTAAGGATGGGGTATATGCTTGCCCAGTCCTCTTTAAAGTGATCTTGGCTTCGTTGTTGTCTGTCATGAATTTAGTTCAGTCTGGGAGTAAAGAGTTCTAGGGAAGCAGAATTCTCTCTCTGTCTGCCTGACCTCCAGTCAATAAAGATTTCTTGTCACTTTTTGTTAAGTATTCAGGCTTCTATCATTTAAGTCTTTCTCAAAATTGCTATTTCACTGTTAAGGCATTCTGTAATACAAAGTTGTTCCAAATACCATACTGACAGTTGTGAACTGTCACCTCATTTTCATAAGAGAGCTCATTTTCATAAGCTCTTACAGCATGCTGGAATGTACTTCCAAACGTGCCAGAGACAAAAGACCCTGTGAATTGAAACAAGTTATATGGGCTTAAATTTAGACCTTAATATAACATTAGGAGGACTCTGGACAACAGATATGATGATCTAGAGTATGCAAAAGTCATACAATCAGAGAATGGCTTGTGTTGGAAGGGACCTTCAAGGTCCAACCTGGCTTTGAATGCTTCCAGGGATGGGACATCCACAGTCCTAATAACATAAAAAGTGCATAATTTGAAAAACTACATAGTTTTCCTATGGCTACTAAATATTGCATAACCGCCCATCCCGTAAACACAAATGGTTTTCCACATTCACGTTTTCTCTAAAAATAGAGCTGCTTTGTTTCTTTTTTCTTTTTAGAAAGATGTGTGTGCATAGTTCCAAGAGTCTTTCCACTTTCATCAGTGTTGTGTGTTTTACCTCTACTTTGATATACTGTCACTTTCTTCCTTTCCTATAAATATGGATGTTTATATGAAAATATGTTTCACTCATTTTCAGGTGGCATTTTCGCATTCTTGATGATAACAAGATGGCAAGCTGTGATATATGTGTTCTTCTAGAGGCACAAAGAGTTTATAATGAGTCATTATTATAATTTGTGTGTGTGCCTTTGATGTTATTGTAGATTTCCAGGCAGATGTCCCACCTGCTGTGTGTTCCTAGTTTCAGTCTGATGAACTGCTAAAGCTACTGGACACTCAACAGTAGCTCCGGCATCCCACAATGCACTAGTAATAAGTTTTCTTCAAGATGAAGAGGCTTTTACTGAAACACACAATCAGTAGCCCACACTGAAAGAAACAAATCAGAAAACTGCTGTTCCATAAGCATAGAATTGAAAGAGATGCATAAGTAAAATGATAGACTATCCACTCCAGTTTGGAAAGCATGAATAGGATTTTTGATGAAGCTTAATTTCCTTCAAGCTCTTCAGCCATGGCTAAACCATTTAAAATAAAAATAGATGTGTTAGGGAGAAGGGTACTCATCACTGTTTATTATTTTGAAAAGGCACGGATCCTCCTCTATCTGTTTGCTAATGACAAATGAGTTGAATTCTTCTCTCAATTTCAGCAGCGCAGAAGTAGGCTAATTCCCCCAGCTGCTGTGACTTTGCTTCATATTTATGGCAGAAAATGGAAGGAAACATCTGGACCAGTGACTTTTAATGACTTGCAAATAAGAGAGCATGTATTCTCTGACACATCACTGAGCTGTAGACTTTTAAATTGCTTGGTGTAACTCAAATAAGCCTCCAGTAGATAAAATGTTAATTGAAAAAGATGTATTTTACTGACCAGTGTCATGCATTACTATTGTTGTCAAAAGAGTTTCCCAAGCATCCTGTACCTTTTGCAGTGACTTCAATCTGTTTCACCTTTTAACAGAATGCATCCTTGAATGATTGTATGGACTTCATCTAAATCCACTAAATCTTAGAGAACTTGCCCATTTCAAGAGACTTAAAAACCATGAAAAGAACCAACCCACAAACCCCAGTGCTTTCAAAGAGAACTTTCAGTCCAAGAATACACTCACATCCCAGTAAGCTGAATTGTCTGGGGAAGTTCTTGACCAAAGGTCATGCTTTAATGCTGGATATTGTCTGCCTCAACTCTTGATGCGTCACTGTCTTGCCATACAAATAGTCATGCTCACTTCAGTGAGCCTTCTTAGGGGGCACTGCCCCAGTCAGCTCCATTGACATTGCAAGAATCTCACCTTTTATTATGACAAGCTCCTTGAGGAACATGCAAATCTGTGATGGATGTGCTAAAGAGCTGGAGCAGAAGAGGGATATGAACAGAAAAACACAGCTTTCCCTCTTCCTCTTGATTCTTTCTTTTCTTACACAATTATTTGTGGTAATCGAAAGGATGGATGAGATCCTAAGTCAGCATCTTTTGAAAAAGCCTTAATGAGCTATAAGATGACTTACTTTCTTCTGTACTTCTAGCCATTTTGAGTGTAACACATATAGAGCAGAAGAGGTCATATAAGTCTCTGCTGCAGCACGCCTATGTTTTCAGCTAAGGCCTCTGCCTTTTCTTTTGCTGTGTTTTTTGAAGTGTAAGATCATAGGTAGCTGGAAGAAGTGTTTTTGAACATATTTTCTAAAGAGCTGATCAAGTGGCCAGGCTGTTACTGAATGTTTTTGGAAACTGCTTTGTCTTTACAGTGGTACTTGGGGAATTACAATATATCACTTGTTAACCACTGTTGGTTTGTAGGTTTTCTTTGTTTTCTGTTATGGAAGTATCTGTATGAGAGAGCAAAGGGATACTATGTTACCCCAGTGTGGTCAGCCAAAGCCGAGGGAGAATGTATGATCGACATGAAAATATTTTGCCAACAAGTAGCTTTATAGTCTCACACAGCCAAAGCACAGGTGTAACGAACAAATATGTTAAAAGAGCTGAGGAAGGCAAATGGAAAAAAAAAGTTACCTGTCTCAGGCTGCTGATTTATTTGGGGCAATAATTTTGCCAGCTCTAGCTTAGGTGGCAATCACTGGAATAAACACTTAATTTGTAAGCAGGATTCTGTTTTAAAGGAAAATGCAGAATTTTTTGGAGGCTTGGAGATGTACTTATTTGTTTTTCATGCCAGTGTGCTAGATGAAAGATAAGGTAAGTGGCACTGGTTAATGCTAAAAGAAAATAAAAATGCCAACTAAATAAACATTTGCAAAACTCACAGCAGTAATACACCTCATTCAACTACAGAGTTGAATATTGTTGAGGTAACAGTTGTTTCTGTCTGTACTGACATATTTTGGACCTGATTTTGATTCTGATGAGTTGTACTTAACCGTATGAAGCTGTGGCCAGAACTGAAGTCAGCGGAAAGAATTCTGAGAAAGAGCCAGTAGGTTTTAGATCAGCCTTCTTTAAGACAGTTTATTTCAGTGGCACCACTTAGCAGAACAAGCTCTCAATTCATGTCTGCAAGCACACAAAACTAAAGCTGTCTGTTCTCTTCACTTGTTTCAGTAGACACAAAGCTTGAATGGGACTTCCCATCAAGTTATGCTCTGAAGCATCAACCATCTGAGCATTCCTTTTTCAAGTAATTTTTTTTGATCCTGAAGTCAGCTGTAAAGTTGCTCAAAGTGTATTTAGTATTTTCAGAGCATTATGAATGCTGGAGATACTAAATATATTCCTGTGGATCATGGGTGAGGGGTTTTGTTGTACCTCTATGGTTAGTCTGCCCACAATCCCAGGGTTTTCACCATAGATATAATTTTTGTGCAATGTTCTAAATGAAATTGTCTGGGATACCAAAATAGCCAACTTTATTTGAAGTGAGTTTTTACCACTTAAGTGCTGACAGTACTAAAGTGAAATTACAGCATCACTAATTAGCCATGATTGAATAGTATCAATCAGATTCAAATGGTAATATATTTTGTCCTCCTCTCCTCAGTGAAGCTTGACAATTCCTGTGAACTGAAGTAATAATATTTTTATTCTGTCTTTAGTATATAATAGTATAAGTGAGAAATGAACAGTTTATGGACTGTCCACTATCTCTCCATTTTGTATTGGAGATTTTAAATTTTTCACCTGGGGCAGAAGAGTTTATGTGCTTTCAGAGTGACCATAGCAAATATAAAGGAAGAGCAGTATTGCAGACATTTTCCTTGTATTTCTTCTAGGGTGAGTGAAATGCAAAAGCTCAGCTGGTCTTGTAAACGGAAGTCCCTCAGAATGAATAATCAGACCTCGGGAGTTTATGCTTTCTTTTGTTGCCTGTGTCAACCTAACAGAGTCGTATTATTTGCTCTTGCATTCAAAAGAGAGTTTTTATTAAAGAGGAGCAATGTGTTTAGTAAATTTGCAAGATATCTTGCCACTCTGTCTTTTGCCTGTTTTTTTTTTGTTTGTTTGTGGGTTTTTGTTGTTGTTATTGTGGGTGGGTTTTGTTGTTTTGTTTTCCAGAAAATTTTAAAGAAGGGTAAAAACAGGGCCTTGACTAGCTTCTCTAAAAGCTTCTTGTTCTGTATTAGAATCAGTCCTAACCTGTGTGTGTTAAATGTTAGACTAATATTTGTATAAGGTGACTCTCAACAGCGGATATGATTCTATATTGATATCTATAATTTGCCTTACTGTGTTGTGATATGATTCAATAGGAGTCAGAAACTGGAGGAGTTTTTTAAATAATTGAAAATTTCACAGAAAAAAATATTAAATGGTCAGACTGTGGAATAGGTCTTTGAGCTCATTAGCTCTGAACCAGCTTACATACCTGCAAATATTTTTGGAGGAACAAAAATTGTTCCGTTTCTTAACTTTCTCCTTTTCACAGACATTACAAATCAAACTGTAATTCTTCCAATCGTCATGGTTTAGGTGTAATTTTTTATTCTGCTTGCAGTGTTACCTAGTAAATTCAAGTAAATGCAATACAGTGCTTGTGTCTAGGGTATGGATCTGTTGTCTGCCTGGCCCAGGACACTGAGGTCCTCTCTCACTTGGCACAACACTTTGCCAGTGCTACGATCCTGCTGGTTCACTGGAGGGAACCGATATTTTTATACTTCAAATTTACTTCCTCTGAATTTAGAAAAAAGAAAATAGAAATAGTAACGAATGTTTAAACTGTTTAAAATATAAAGGGTTTAGGTAAGTGTGGAAAAAACCCTTTCTAAATAAAAAGTATAAATTCACATATTGATTGTTTTTAGATATGTTGCAGAAAGGATGGGTCTAGAATTTCCCCAAAGATGTTATACATGAACGAAGTTACAAAACAAACCCCAAATCAATCAACCAAAAAAAAACCAACCACAAAAAATCCAAATCAAGATAAAAAAAAAAAACAAACCAAACCAAAATAAAGACTGAAACAACTAAACCAACAGCAGAAATCAGTAAAACTCATTATCTGAGATCAAAATTTTTTTAGCTTTTGAAAAAATTCTGCGTGTCTATAACTATGTAAGTTTTATTAAAATTTCAGCATCCTTTCAATTCGACTTAATGTCAAAATAAATTCTTAACAGAATACTTCCTGTTAATTGCTGTGTGGTCTTTGATCAGCAAGATTATATTCATCTCCCCATTACTCTTGCAGTGTTTTACAGTAAAACATGCCAGGGGCTGGATGTATAAGTGGGGATAGGTTTTTTATTTTGTAACAGAGATGATGCTGATAGTACTCATTCTAGCTTCTCCCCTCATACCTGCTCAGAGGTAAAAAGTGAAGGCTTCAAGATGTCCAAAGGGCATGTGACCTGCTAGACTACATAATGTTTTGATAAGTAATCACAGTACTGTTTGCACTTCAATTAGATTAACAGCTGAACTTGCAAATCATGTCTCCGGAGGGTGTTTTTTGATAGCTAACTAATTGGTAGTTGTCTGAAGTAAATTGCTTGATATTGGTCAATGGTAAATTGTGATCATGTTAATTTAATTGCAGCTCTGCCAATGCTACAATTAACGCTGCTATCAAAGCAGTCAATCAGTTCATTGGAAAAAGAAGACAACACTATGATATTAAATTCCCAGGTGCCATGACACAGAATGTGATTCTGCATAATAATAATAATGTTGGCTCTGTTCACTGTGAGCTAAAGCCATTGTTTTCAGTGGAAATGGATGCAATGGTGTGCATTATTACAAATATTGCCAGCAAATTTCCCCAGAAAGACTTCTGTCACTCTAAGAAAATAAGTTATTTTCCTAGCTGTCTGGGAAAAGATGTGACCAGGAGCTGTGTTTTATGATCAGTTATGATTGACAGAGATACTGCTGTGGACATTGCCTGGAAATAACGGGTTTTGCTGCATAACACACACAGAAGCAGATCACAGAATCACAGAATGGCTAAGGTTGGAAGGGACCTCTCAGAATCACCTAGTCCAACCTTTCTGCTTAAGCTGTGTTCCCTAGAGCACATTACTCAGGGTTGCTGAGACAGGACTCAGAAAATCCCATTATCAACCCTTTCCCATATTTATATTTGCTATTCTCACTTTTGGGAGTCATTTACAGGGGCTAATGACATGGGCTCTGTCCCACATGCACCTTCTTTTCTTCAGATGTGTTCCTCAGGCATAAAGTGGCCCTCTTCTTTCCTCTTATTCCCAGCACATGCTAATGCCTGCCTCCATTTTTCAAAAGTATGTCTTGCCATCACTGGAACCCAGGGCCTTTGAAGTAATTGTTTTGGTTTTGTTCTGGTTGAGTAGGAATAGGACTGTGTGCCTTTTTATCTCCAGCAGTTTGGTTCAGCAGTTGTCAAGCAGTGTTACAAAGAAACTACCCTAAGTGAGTCTCTGGCACTCCTGGGTTCATTGTATGCCTCTACAGCAGCAAAATTCTGCAATAAAGATTGTCTAAGCAGGTAACTTATAATTTTTTTCTGTATTTGAGGTATACTCCAGTGAGTTGTAGGTGTCAAGAAGAGTTGGAAAGCAAAGGGTTATTGCATTCTGGCAATCTCCACTTGCCAAATTGTTGTGCTGGACCTTATTGTGGCTGACACAATTTAGAACAGCCCAGAAAATATGTAGGCAGCTCCATAGGACTTGAGTACCTGTCACCTGCAGAAGTTACTTTCTAGAGCCTCTTTGCCCCCCTTCTTACTTGTGATATGCTTCATGTCCAAAGAGGGAAATTTTAGAGGAAGATCATAGTGTGGTATGGAAGACCATATTGCCTTGACTATAGAAACAAGCTATGCTGTTGAGTGATTACAACTGTTTGTTATAGCGAACTCACCTACTCATTGCGTGCTCCCCTCCCCAATTGCTTTGCATTGTTTCTGATAATAAACACTTTAAAGTGAACTAGGGTGTTGCAGGAGGCAGGACTAGTTAGCCTCTTATTCTTAGGCATAATGTCCTGTCTGTTCTTTCCACATACAGAAAGTACCCACATGCACAAACATATGTAAGTGCTTATGGATAATTAAGATTTTCTAAATTTGGCTATTTTAAAAAAATCTAGGTTTTTTTTTCAGTTCTGTTTTTTTATGTGATGAAATAAAATGAGATCTATAAATTGCCTTCTCCAACATCTAGTATGCTGCAGTCAACAGGCTGATATTTTTGGGTATTTATAAAAGGCAGTTTCAGAGCTGGCTACTCTAAGAGGCCAGGCTCTGCAAACCTGCTTGAAACAGGACTCTAATACCTCTGGGTGCAAAATACTAGTAGATATTCCAGATTTTCTTCTAGTTACTAAATACAATCAAAGTATATAAACTTTGTAGCTGCAACTTGAATTTCAGCTTTATTTCATAAGAATATTTTGTGAAGAAAATAGGAAAGACTTTTCTTTCTTATTTTTTTCTTTTTTTTGTGTGATTTTTTTTTTTAACTCATTGAAACTGGTAAGCTGATTTACTATGGCAAGAGATGAAAAATGGTCACACAAAAATCTCATATTTGAAATGTAAATATATAAAAATAAGACATATAATATTTTCTGTCATCTTATGCCATGAATTTATTTGCAGAAGTGATGACTAAGCTAGGTTTGTACCCTTATAAATTAAAAAGGTAGTAATTCGTATTTGAAACACTAAATGGAAGCCTGAGCAGATAGTGATGATTTGAAAGGAAACTGACTTTGGGAAATATTGTTATCACCTAGAGTAAAGCAGTAACACAGAAACTGGATTTTCATTGGTAAGAGTGCTGATACTTGAAAAATAAGGTAATACAAATGTGTTTTAGGAGAAGGGGAGTGCATTTGTACTGGTACTTGTTCTTGTCAATTACCTTTTATCCCAATATAAAGTTCAGAATAATATGAACATTTATGTTTCCTTTAAGAGAAAATTAGAGCAACAGCATTTCTTAATGAGAAGCATTCATGTTATCTCTTTCCTAAATAAATTCTCAATTCACACAAAAGAAATACAAAGCAAGCTGTTTTGTAGTGTTTTAACACAAATGGTAACAGATAAGAGCATTTTGAAAGATAAGAGTAAGGTGAAGATTAATAAATCAGCCAAGATGCTGCATGTGGTAGCTTTATAATTGTAAGCAGCAAGATTTAAATAACCAGATTTCTCTTCTCTATAAAGACTTTTATATTAACTCACTTTCACCTTCTCTTTATCTCACTCTTTCCCTTCCAAACAGTTAGATGTTAATTTAGTTTCTTTTTAAATTGTCTCTAAAATGCATGTTGTGCACTTGTAAAAAGCACACTGCTTTCTATCACTAGCACACTGCTTTTTATCACTATTGACATGCTTTTTATGTATCTCTGTGTATAAGCTGGTAAATATCCATGGGAATTTCTACTAGTAGGAAATTTCCAATCTCACATGGTTTGCAGTTAACAAATGAGCATAAGGACTTATAATTCTTTTACTGCATCTCGTTTCGGTAATTGCAGCTATTTCTTAAGCCAAATTCATAATTTTTAGTCTACTAAGTTCACTCATAATAAGTGACAAAAAATTCTGTGACAAAAAATTCTGTGTTTTAACTTTTGGTCGTTTTTGCTTAGCTCTTGTGCTAAGAAAAAAAATTAAGATACTTGATCTTTTCAATACTTCCCATTCCTTATCCTTTTACTATGTGTTCTAGTCTTGTCTGCATTTTTCTTTCAAATAAATTATTTCTCCATATTTCTGAAAATCAGACAATCCCCTTTTCTATATTTTTGCTTCTGCTTTGTACTTTTGAAGTAGAATGTTTAGAGAGAAACATCAGATCCAGAGTAGGATGCCCAGATAATACGATTTAGTAGATCTGAAGAAAATGTTAAAGAGGGATTTATGGTGCATATGCATACAGCACATATGATACCAATCCACAGAAACAATAAAATGGAAATTAAGATTCATGTCTCTAAAAGTCATAACCTCTATCTCCCTCACTACACATGTGCTTCACCATTCCTATCATTATAGCTACTGCAGCCTAGAAACCACATGTTGCACTTTGGATGACTCTGAATTTCACATTTTGGGAAAAGAAGCTTGAAATATTCAGGGAAAGCTAAAACGTTTCCTGCAGTTGAGAAAACATTTGTAAGAACTGCAGATACATAAAGCATATTCTGATGTGTAGTAGGAAGTGGCTGGAAATCTTTTTCGGCTGATCTTAAGTTTTCACAGCTCATAAATATTATGTAAATATTACTCTGAATTTCACAATTTAGACAGCTGAAAAAAGTAGAGCACTTCAAGTGATAAGGTAGTAACACTCTTTTCAGAAGGAGACAAGTAGGTTCCAGGTAACAGAGTTTGTATTGCTGTCAATGGAAGAGACAAGAACTGGTTCAGTCTTTGGCCTGATATCTCTATGAACAGTTATTTCCAGGGTGAACTTCATGATCTGTCTATTCTATACAAGCGATGTGAATTTACTAGTCATGATACTGTAAGTTTCAAATCTCAGTTTATAATTTGTAAATTCTGATATTCAACAGAAAAAGGGGCACTGACTTGGAAGCTTTTTTACATTAGCTCACTATTTCATGACAATCATCTCACCAAAAAAAAAAAAGTAAATCTCCACTACTGCATATAGTTTAGAGTGGTATAAGATTGCCACAATATTTCTATTTTTTTTTCCCATTGAAGCTTAGAATGATTCTCAATTGATGTTATATTTGAGTGAAAAATAACAATATTTTTAGATAGTTTTGCTAACACTCTGATGTAACATAAATATCTGACCTAGCTGTAGGGCAGGAGAGGTCGAAGACAATATTTCACTATAAGCTACAAATTGAAAGAATACCTAGCTTAGTTTAAACAATTCCATTATCTTCTTTTTGTTTAATCGATAACTATTGCTTATTTTTAGACAGAATGTTGGACGTTTATATAGCTCCATTCTATGCATTCAGCTCTCAAACACAGATTTGCATTGAGCTTTTTGTTAAAGTAAACATGACTACATCAGAAAAAGACATAGTTATGTGTTATACAACAGCGTGAGAGCATTTTTCCAAAAGGATGATTCTTTTCTAGGCACTTCATCAAATTTCTTTTTGGTCTTTCTAGTGCAGACTGAGTCTGATTTCATTCAAAGCATCCAAAACACATGAAAGAATGTGGGGAGGTAGGTCTGAAACAAAATCCATGTTGTTGTCATGACAACTAAAATGCTAAAAAGGATGCAGAGAATTATTATTAAATAAGATATTGCATCAAGTTGTTATGGCAACTATATAGTAATAGGAAAAAAAATGAGGTTTCAGAATAACATTGTATGAAAAATTTCCTCTTTATTAAAACACGTCATTGTAAATATATCATAATGAGGAAAAAGAGGAGTGGAGGACTTGGTACAAAAAGAGGTCAGGATTCAGCTATCTGCCTCAGTGTATTTACCTTAAGTGCTGTAATGTTCCATGGAGAGTATCTCTGCTTGGTTTCCAGTCCTGTCCCAGAGGGATTAGAACACAGAAGACATTAGAATATATTCCAGTGCTCTTTCCCAGCATTATAGCAATAAAGTTCAATGCCACATTTCACAAATAAGCCTTCATGGTCCCCATTTACCCGCAGTGAGGTAGATGAAGCTTCAGTGGCATATAAGAATGGACTGTGAAACCCTAACTCAGAAAAATGGGATAGGGGAAAGGTTGATGTTGAGGAGTAGTATCAAGAGGCTTCAGTTCTGTGAAAGAATTATTTTTCTGCACACTAGATTACTTCCTTGTTTGTTTAGCTTAGGACTTCATAATAAATGAGTATTTGCTAATAGCAATCATTAAAAGAATTGTATAAACCTGTTTTTGAAGCCAGGAAACTTCTTAAGCAGCAACAGCAGTAGAAATTACTATCTGGGCTCTGTGCCACAACTTGTGGTATAAGCAGCACTAGAGGCTGCTTTGCCTGGTGTAAAAGAAATGAGATATCGTGCTCAGGGAAGCCAAAATATCTCCCGTGCTGTTTTCCCTTGTGTGTGGTGCCCAGCTGGCTCCATCCTACACATCACTGTGGTTTGTTCTTCCCGGTTATAAGTCCTCTTCTGGGGAACTCTAGCAGGGAGTCAGAGACTTTTTCTCCCAGCAGTGCTCCCTTCCTGGAGGCAGGAGTGAGTGCAGGAAAGAGGAATGACCAGGGAGTGTATGGAAAGTCAAAGTCAGAGATACATAAGAGAGCAAACGGACTTTGAGCGTTAAGAGCTGGCCACTTTCTTGGCCCCTTAAGTTCTCCCACAGCAGTAGGTGAGGCAAGCTGATTGGTATTTTTATCCGGTTTCTGTCAATGAGCAAGTGTTTTTCCAGTTAAATAATTTTTTATTATATAATTTTCATGAAAAATAATTGCTGTGTGTGGAGATAACGTTTTTATAAATATATATATATTTTTTAAAGTAACAGAAAGCTAAAATATTGCAACACTAAAGAATGTTGGCATGGGTGTTCTGTTGCAGTGTCTTCTGGCTTCTTTCTTCTGAAGTTTACTTGTCTGATGTCTGGCTTTGTTTTTAAGGGCTGAGCTCCCCAGCTGGACTTGATTTTGTAAATAGTTTCAACTCCAGTTCTATCCTATAACATTAATCCTCTTGCTATCAGTTGAAATGATGTAATCCATCCAGAGGTAAAGGAGAATTTGAGCTTGAGGGACTATGAAAAGTATGAGCAGTGGAAGATACTAGGAGTTGAATCAGAGTAATTTTTCAGAGTTATTACTAAAAGTATGAGATTGTGGGAGATGGAGAACATGTTTGGAAGCCTAAACATAGACCTGCATAAAACTGCGGTACATTGTGATTTTGCAGATTTGAAAGTAGTTGCATATTTGCATTGAAAATATGTGTGAACCACACATATTTAGCTACTTTTCACTGGGATTGTGATGGCAGACAACCAGTCTAGCTGTCATGATTTCTGCCTTGGAAACTTTTTTATATTTTACTTTGAATTGAAGTAATTGAAATTGAAATTCAGAGAACAGTGAGTTTTAGTAGAAACTGTAACTGTAGGCATACATTTCTTAATCTTCATGGTATTTTCTATTGTGTTTGTAGCAGAGGTATGGACTGATTTGACTTTACTGATATGGTTGGAAAAAAAGGGTTCCAGAAAAAGTTGGCTTCCAACCCAGAGGTTGCAAGTGGGATGGTGGTGATGAAGTAGGACAGAGGAAATGAACTCACATATAAATAAATTAAAGCTTCTTTTTCTTTCACTTTGGGATGGCAAAATCCAAGCCAGCAGAATTCTTCCAAGCAGACTCTTGTTAAAGAGCCCTGAACTCCTTTGCCCAGCTTCTGCAGCCTCAGATGTTTTTGTCGCTACAAGTTCTTGTTTTATCTCCTGGGACTAAATTAAATGGCCTTGCTAGCCCAGAGAAAATTAATTTGAATCACTTCCCTGCCTCTAATAGTTTATGCCACTGTCCCACTGGCATAAACAGAGGTCCTGCAAGCATGAAGAGATGTCCAAGCCACCTGTGCACAGCAGGCCCTTTTCCCGCATGGCTAGTAATAGCTAATGAAAACAATTTGGGTTCAACACTAATCAAATTAAGATATTTCCCTGAGGGAAGCACCAATTACATACTTCTGTGTAGTATCTATAGCTTGGCTAATTCTCAAGGCTCATCTTAATGACACCAACAAGATTTGCCTGTTACTGCTATTCTTCATGGATCAAACCAGGTGGTAAGGGTTGCATGCAACACCACTTGCCCTGAATGTGTGTGTCATCAGCTAATGGTGTTATTTCACCACTCTGTCTGTTTTCAGTGGGACATAGAGACTATTGACATCCTACAGATTTCCAGGGCAGTTTTGAAATACAAACATAAGTGTAGAGTGCCTTGAACACTTAACAAGATAAAATCTGTTTAAGTAAATATGGAAAAGGAAGGTGTACTAGGGAAAGATTATGAGAAGAAGAAATAATAAATATACTTTAGAAGAGGCTAGACAGAAATTGGTGTCTTAATTACTTGGCTCACTTTCACTAAGTGGTTGAACAAAGCTGCCAACAAGTAATCTGATTAAGAGAAAGCATCTAGATTGTATTCTGAATATTGTCATGCTTGTATTCTGAATATTGTCATGCTCTTTTTTCCTCTGACTGAAAAGAGAGTCCTGGAGGACTGCTGTGCTCAGACTACCTGTTAGCTTTGGTCTTCGCTGCCCTTTGCAAAGTGTGATCTGTTTAAACCTTTGTTAGTTGTGCCTCCGTTCCTTAGTGCCTGCTCTCATGCAAGACTATGTACAGTGATGAGGGCTGTGTGTAAAGCTTCCTCTGTTATGGTACCATGGCAAGATTTTTTCCAGGAACGTCCAGCTTGGCTCTTCTGTAATACTTTGCACAGCGCCTTTCTTCTGATCAGAATGCACCTGAGAAGTGTGACTAGGTGTTTAATATCTTCCTAAATTTAAATTTTTCCAATCCTGTAGGAACACACTTGGTGCCATTCCTGGCTTTGATAAAAGCCATACAGCCAGCTCCAGACTCTTGATGAGCTGCAAGTCACTATTCCAGGTAAAAACACAAGGAATCTCTACTCTAGACTGATCCTGCTTTGTCATTCTTGGAAAGAAACACCAAATAGATTTTTGGAATACTGAAATTTAAAGACATTCTAATACACAATATGCACAATTTTCTTATTTTTTTTAATAAAGAGCAGTCTATAAAATGTAGTGCTTATATTCTAGTCTGAGGGAAAGGAGCAAGGATGTGGTGAGGAAAACAAGCTGAGAGAGGCAGCTTAAGCTCTTCCTCCTGCAGTGACTGTGGCTTCATCATGTCTCTTAACTTCTGCAATCAGATGATCATATACTGATTTCTGCAGGCACCTGAGAAAGTGGATATAAAGAAAAGTGGAGGAGAAAAGAAAAATTGTTTTTCCACTTTGATGATTTGAAAGTTTTCTTCTTGTTCATTTTATTCTGATGCAGAAAGATGCAGCTGGTGAAGTGTTCACTGAAGCACAGCAGAAAAATGAGTACTGCAGGAATCTGACAGGATAATGCAGAGTTTTGGTGCAGTGATTTGCAAAATAGATGGTACACTGGAAATAAATTTTTGGTCTATCTGGAATTCTGAAATCTCCATGGTATGGTAACGTGGTTTGTTCATAGACTTATAAAAAAGACCATTTCAAATATGTGGATTTATTTATCATGAGTCATCTAGACCCATGAATCAAGGGGACAGCAATGGGGAAGTGTCAGCTGTTCTCATTCTTCTAAATAGCTTCACTTTCAGATTGCTGAAAAGGTGTATCATTGCAACTGGAAACTTTTCCTCTTGGAATGTATAATGATATTGTTTTTGCTTTAATTGGGATTGCAACAGTAGTCCTTTAAAAGCGTTTTCCATTTTTCTCTGAGTGTTTCTTACTGTATAGGTCTTGATAAATCAGCTCACAGTAGGGATAGCGATCAGGTTCTTTTTGGGTTTTATTTTTTTGTTATTTTGAAAATGTCTGTATTTCATGGACAGTTCTTCCATTGCATTGTATTTTCCTGAAGGCTTTATTTTATCTCTGCTCACAGGAATAATGAGAAAGAAGCCCAATCTTGGAATAATCAGTGGCAATGGTTTAAAACAACCAATAAAAAATACAAAAGTTGATTATTTTTCTCTTGTTAAAAATTCGTCCATTGAATCTTGACCTGTATTTCTATAAAGACCAGGTAGGTTACATCTCTGCTTCCTTTCTGGGTTCTTCTGTACCCTAATAAAGGGTCTGTTATTGTATTTTCATTTAAAACAACTGTACTTTTGTGTATTCTGCTGTGGCCACCATAACAGGGCCTGAGGCTAAACAAGGAAAGATGACTTGGGTATGTCTGCAGCATGGCAATATAACTGCAGAGCAAACCAGATAGCTTCGACCTAACTGACCAAAAGTAGTCCCGCAGTGACATCTAATAGCTCATCATGGGATGACTTATGCCTTCTTCTGAAATTGGGTGCTATCTGTGAACTTCCTTTCTGTGATTGCTTTGACTTTCAAAGCAGAGTAGAGAGAGAAAAAATGTGTTGGCAATGCTTGTTGCCAAATGTGGCAATATTGGGCAATTGATTTAAATGCCCTGCAATTGATTTAAAATGGCTCTGACTTCAAAACAAGATGTGTTATGGTCTGTGCACTGAAGAGCAAATGTGAGCATAATAATTCACTTTATCTTATATAATATGAAATTATCGTTACCATTCTGGTTCTTCCCATTTTTTTAAAGCTGAGAAACAAGAATAACTCAGCATTTAACTGTCAGCATAAATTGACATCCCATTTGGAGACCTTGTGCTAATTAGGTTGTCTCTTAAAGGNTAGAATAATGCAAGGAAGAAAAGTCTTAATTGGCAAATTTCCAGTATGAGAAGACTAAATATGAAGCTAGGCAGTTCTCTCTGCCTTTTGTCTGAGAAGCAGTCTTAAGTAATAATTAGTGTATTGCTCTTTCTGCTCTCAAAAAAAAAAAATCTCTTTCAATTTCACGTTAATGTTACTTATGCTTTCATAAAATGCATTTAAAGTAGGTGTTTTAAACTGGGATACTAGAAATGACAATGGTAAATCTTGAAATAACTCAAAAGTGGCAAGACAGTTCACTGAATATCACACTGGTCAAAATAAGGAGAGAAAGTTCTCTTCCCATTTTGGTATTGATCTACTTGGTGCAATTGTACAGGTCATGTTTATCTGAGGCTTGAATATATGATCTGTACAATGGGCATAACTGTGCTTTTCTGTTTTTTAAACCACTGGAAGGTTTGAACTTTTATTAAAAAACTACTTTTGACAAATACTAAAACGAATGGAAGTCCAGAACTGACCAGCTTCTGGTGAATTAATGTTATATCCAAACAGGCTTTGCAAGGTTCTGGAGCTGTTGCAGTGGACTGTCTTGCAGTCTGGGCTTCCACATATCAGCATGTGTAGCAAATGTAGTTGAACAGCCAACAGATAGTGTAACTTAGAAGCAATTAACACTTCTTTCACTGACATTGGTTAAATCTTGAATGTGAACTTGCTATTACAGGACTTCAAGTACCAAAAATATTGTGGTTCAGAAAAAAGGTAAGAAAGATAGAGGTGTCGCGAAGAAAGGCTGTGCACTTTCATGCATACATAACCTTTATTTTGAGTTAGAATAATTCCAAGTAATTCCAAATATCAAATGACTGATTTTTAAATGTCAGGTCTTCTGCAGATCCTTAGGGCAGCACCTCTGAAAATGTTCTTAAGGATAATAGAGGACAAACATTATCATAACCAGAAATTTTATTGCAAATACTAAGTGACAAATTCTGACAAGACTAGTTTGATTATATGAAAAGGGACTAAGAGGCGTAAGCTGCCATAAAGGAAGACTTCTGCAATTTATATTCTCTTGCTGATTTTTTTCATTTTTAGCTAATTTAACAATAGTATCTATATTAAACCAAACTGAATGGTCAAGTAAATTTTAAACGGGTTGATGAGGTGATATGGTATCCCTTTGCAGTATCCCAAACCTGTACTGTCTCCATAGAGTGTTGGTCTTTTGTATTATTAACTTATCTGCAACCTCTGACTGCAGTAAAAATCTTTGCTACTACAATGTCTGATTTTGGCTCAGAGAGAGCAGTGATGAGGAGATTCATTAGACCTTCACAGGATACTCTTGAGACTGCACATACAAAGCATAGGGTAGGCTGCTGTGCTCAGGAAGCTTGGTACAGGTCCAGGACACAGTCATGGTTTCTGAAATGGCATAAGAAATTCTGACTGTAAAGGAAGAATATTGAATAAATCTTTATGGATTTAGTGACTGATCCATGCATAACAAGTTTTTGCTGTGTGTGTGGCATGCTGATTCTTGTAGTCCTTTGAATAAAGGCTGCAGATTTTATTCTTTTTTGTCTGAGTCTCAGCTCCAGGACTGCAGTGCTCCTGCGTGCAGAGATACCCGGCTGAAGGTTATCTGACTAATTCTGAAGTGTTAGACAGAGAATACCAGCAGTCTCTGTTCTCAAGCCCTGTAATGCTGTTATAAATATGTAATTGACATACTATAATTACACTAAAAATCCAGTAATTCAACATGAAACTTTTATAGATGCACAATAAAGTTTCAGAAACATGACTCTTCTACTGAAACCCTATATTTAAGTATATGGTGACATCAACACGTCCAGGAATGGTGTAATTAACTGGAGCAGTATCGTTAGGAGATTTTATTGAAAGCTATCTATAATATTAAAAAATCATTCACCTTATTTATAATGTTTGCTGGATGCAGTAAATGCTCACTTTACTGAGGCACTGTAGGTTATTCCTTTGAGAAAATGGCCTGGAAACTACAAGCATCTACCTATAGGATTTTTTTGTATGGGAGCCTGAAGGTTTAACATTTTAGTACTGTCTAAGATTTAGAAGGAATGTTCTACCTATTACAGTTGGAGTACCTTCAGAAAACTTCTGTTAAACAGCTGTTATGCACACATATATTTTCTGGGTATTTTACCTAAAGATATCCCAGATTTGTTCCCAATTTTTGTGGCACAGGTTGACACTTTCAGCATGTGTTAGACTGTTGTGGAGTCTGTGTTTGTATAAAAAGCAGGAATAGATTCCTTGCTACTACTTTCTTCTAGCTAGAAAATAGCATGGCTAAACTACTACTCAATGAAAATATGGCTTATAAAGGTACTACTTTGGCCTAGGTAGCTATCATTTTTCAGTTCAGGACATAGATGATTATGTCTAGCTCTGGAGGAGCTTGCTGTATGGGCTTCTTGTCTCTGTTTTAGCTGGTCAGCGGGATGTACCTTAAAGGGTCTTAACCACAAGCAGTTTACAGTTTGTAAGATTTTAGCACTTGTAAGGTTCCAAGCCCATGGAAATTGGATGAAGGCTTTGGTTGCTTATCTAAATATTGAGAAACAATAGAGAAAGGCCCTGTTTCTGTTGAAGGGAAATAGGCAGATCAGCTGAGCTCTTGAGGAAAGACTGCGGAGTTCCCATCTAGGCCTTCTCTGCCTAAGTGGCCTGAGGGTCTGTAGCTGGGGTCTCCCATGAGTCATCATATCCTTTGATTTCTTGGTGTGGATGTGACAACTAGCTACTGAAGATAACCAATTGCATATGGGAATATAGTTTTTCCCACTTTCACTGAAGAAGACAAGATCTGGTCCTCTGGTCTAGTATGGGCAACTTTCCCACAGAGTCAAGTAACATGTCATGAGGTTCTACTCTAAAACTGTAGTAAATCGGATACAGTAACACCTGCTTACAGGTACAGAAATAATTTGTCTGATATTCCCAATACTTTTCTTAAACTAAAGACTTGTGCATCCTATTCAACCATGTGTCTATTCTGGAAGAATGTTTATGAGCAAACAAGTGGCATTAACCTCTCTGCCTTATTTCCTAGAAAGTTTCTGGAAAGTCTAGCTCAAAGGGTCAGCAAAGGTGGACAAGAAAGGCTTCATGGATTAAGGGAATCTGAGTGGTCTTAAAGCTCCTGTCTTGTTCATATTTTCTCATTTTGTCTTTCCTCCCCCCTCCCCCCCCGGTATCTTCATGGGCTCTTTAGCCTCTGTTTGAGAAGTGTCACATTTGACATAAATATTTGATAGAAGGACTGCCTAGTAAATTGTTTGAAGAACATAATTGGGCTTTCAACTTGTCTGTCCACACTAAGCACCTAAGGCTTCAAAAATGCCTTTCCAGAGGATCTCTGGAAAGGTCACCTGGTGTACTGGTGAAATGAAGTCAAGCAACAGAAGTTCCTACAAAAGGACCCAACCTCTATAAATTCTGTCAATTGTGAGGCATCAGAGAAAGTGTAAAAAGCATTCTGATGTTTTAAAATATTTTTTCCACAAATATATGTGTATCTTCCACTGTACTATTCCCTTTTTAATTCTTTGTTTTGTACTAATAATCAGGTTCATTTCAGTAGGGATAGCTCTCTATGACTCAACAAAAGATGAAAACCCTCTAACTGGCCTTTTTTTTTCTGTCTTTTTTTTTTATGCTATGTTTCTGTGATAAACACAGCTATGGGAAAATAAACACTAGTCATCTCTGAGCAAATGTCAAACTGACTGAGAAGAGGTCAGGGTATACATGAAGTGACACGTTTTTTAAAATCATTGACCAATAGTCTGCTGTCATGCATGTTTATTATTTCTGTATCTATGATGACAGGAAACTAGTGCTCCATTTTTTTCTCTCAATTAGTGTTTTATGAGCCTAGTAAGAATTCCAAAGTAGGAAAATATAAAGTGATATGGAATTGCTAAAAATTAGGTTTTTTTGTTTGGCTTTTTTTTTTTTCTTTTTTAAAGGTTGTTAAAGCTTTTGCTCTTCTGTGTGAAAGAGCTGTGTTTCGTGTGTTTGTGGATTTGGTAATACAACAAAAGAGAAGAGTTCTGATACTGAAGTGTAACAAGGGTAAAATGGGATTAGAACAGACAAAAGTGAGCTTAATTTTCTCATTTACAGAATCGGACCATTTCATATGGCAGCGTCATGCAGTACATAATGTGAAATATAATTAATGTTGAATTACAATGGAAGTGCTATAAATGTACAATGCACACATGACATCCACCAACCCATCAAATAACTTTTTTTTCTGAGAACAGGCTAGCAATTAGAATGGATGCCAAATGGATTTGTAATGAAGGGGGACATAAAATACAATCTTACTCTGCTTATTGTCACAGCAGTTACCTAGGCTTGCTTTTTATTCTAATGGTGGTACTGCATTATAAGCAGTAACATTTTGATCTGAATTTTGGCTGAAAGAACTTTTTTTAATAGAGATCAGTGCCTTCATTCCTGCTCTTAACATGATACAGAACATGGCAAACATACATAGCTTGAGACTGATGCATTAATATTATTGACATTATTAGTGTCATCCTCAATGTATTGAAAAAAAGAGAAAGAACAACATCAAAAGGTGTAGGGATATTGTATTTTATAATTGCAGTCAAGCTTTTAGAGTGATTACTTGAACATCTTTCTAACATTACCATTTTTTGGAACTCAGGTAATGGTACTGTAAAGCTCAAACCACATAGCACCTATCCCTCAAAAAATTTTAGGGTGTTTTTCCATTTTTCCTGGACAAAAATGCTTTCAAACTAATTCTCTGTGTGTGTACGTGTATGTATATGCACACACACACACACATATACACATATATAGGTATAAAGATGCCTATGAGAACACCCTTTACTCACTCTGTAAAAGAACCCTACTATCTGATTTTTATTTGAAGGCTAATGGAAACTTTTGAAAAATAGTCAAAGTTCACGTGAGGAACCTAAGAGTTTTGAGAGATGGAAACATTGTTCATAAGCCTTGCCAAAGATATGGTATAGTAGGAGACAGAGATGATGATTTGAAGTTAGTATCCTGAGAGTTTTGTATTCTTGTGTATAATATGAACTCATTGGCAAAGTTTTATATTTTTCTGTGGCCATCTCCCTGTTTCAATTTTTATAAGCCAGTAAAATTGTCTTTGCTACCTATAACACTCATTGGTATTATAGAAATCTGGTTTTTCTTTCTCCAGTTATAAAATGTATTACTTTGTGAGGAGCCATACAAGATAAAGAACACCACCACATGAACAAACTATAATGACTTTACTGTCCAATCTCAATGTAAACAGAAGCAAAATGTTTCTACTTAGGGTAAGTTTATATGAGAGAAGACCTTAGATATTATTGCTGTCAAATGAAATGCCAAGAAAAATAACTGGATTTTATTACATTTTTTCTGTTTCCTTTTCCTATTTGCCAAAGTATAGATTTATTTGAATCATTTTTGCAGAACGCCGAGCTATGTCCTTTTCTCATTCTTCTGTCAAGTATCTGGGTTTTTTACAGCTTTCTTTATTTTTTTTTCTAATTTTTCCACACATTCCACTCTATCCTTTGTAAAGCATAATGGCATTGCAGTTTGCTGTTGATTATTACTTATTCAGAAAGCTATTTATTTCCTCTTGGTGCATTTTCAGCAAA
Source organism: Lepidothrix coronata (assembly GCF_001604755.1). Classification (NCBI taxonomy): domain Eukaryota; kingdom Metazoa; phylum Chordata; class Aves; order Passeriformes; family Pipridae; genus Lepidothrix; species Lepidothrix coronata. The sequence continues at coordinate 3,366,048 of NW_016690196.1, forward strand.
AACCCTGTTCGTTTTTCTCTTTGACCATGACATTGCTTATTGTGTTTATTAAACAACTTGAGTAGTTGGATTTTCCTTTAATTAATTTTAGAATGAAAAGTGAGACTTTAGTTACTTCAAATAAGTTACTTTTACTTAAGAGAATCATATATATGTATATAATGCACAAACATTTCTCTGCATTAATTTTTGTTATGACTATGGAGTCTAATTTTTGTAAGGGATATTTTCCCAAATACATGAATACATATGACTGAATTAAGGCTTAATCTTTTTTGAGCTTCCTTTGGGCTTTTTTTATTCTTAACTAGATGTATACAAGCTGTTTCACATGTAATTAGACTCATGTGAGTAATTTTTTGGTGCTTATATGTTCAGACAGCATCCACAGTTCTTGGTTATATTTTTAGGGCATTCCTTATGGCTTTCAAGCTGACCATTATTAACCTTTTTTTTAAGCTCATTTGCTGGAGTGTGGTTTGGTTTTTTTTTCCTCCTAGTTTTTTGGCATCGCATATCTGGGACTATTTAACCAACCCACACAATGCACACCTTGTTTGCACATATGGACATGGCATTGTCCAACCTTTTTAACATGGCAAAATGGATAATAGATCAGTTAGGAGGCTCCTTCGCATTGTCCAACCTTTTTAACATGGCAAAATGGATAATAGATCAGTTAGGAGGCTCCTTCATCCAAAAATGTAATTGACCATTGGCCAGCAGCATTGCTCTTTTGATTACAACAGTCCTCTCTTCCTCCATAGAATTGACTGGGAAAGCTTGAGAGGTTCAGTGTTGACAATTGCAGGAAGCCTTGAAAAGCTGTGAAGATTTACATGCGCTGCCAGAAAAGCTGTTCTCCCTCTGTCCCTATGAGGCAGAGGACAGCAGGTCATTGGAATTTCAGTTGCAGTGCTCCATCTTAGCTCCCAGTTAAGCAAGCCATGGAGTCTTTCACAGGCAGATGACCAGTTTGAGTTTTGTCCCGTTCAAAGCTGTTTTAATGTAATGATTGGCCAGCCCTGAAGGTGCCTGTGGGCCTCTTGCTGTGCATAGGTGCTGTCTTCATTATTGACATAGACGAAGGGATCAAGTGCACTCTCAGCAAATTTACTGATGACACAAACCTGAGTGCTGTGGTTGACACACCTGAAGGATGGAATGCCATCCAGAGGGAGCTGGACAAGCTCAACAACTGAGGCCATGGTTATTTTGTGCGGTTTAACAAGAGCAAGTGCAAGGTGCTGCACCTGGGTTGGGGCAATGTCTGGTATCAACACAGGCTGGGGGTTGAAGAGATTGAGAGCAGCCCTGCTGAGAAGGACTTGAGAGTGCTGGTGGATGAGAGGATGGACATGAGCCAGAAATGTGCACTGGCAGCCCAGAAAGCCAATTGTGTCCTGGGCTGCATCAAAAACAGTGTGGCCAGTGGGTCGAGGGAGGGGATTTTGCCCTTCTACTCTGCTCTTGTGAGACCTCACGTGGAGTCCTGCATCCAGCTCTGGGGTCCCCAGCGCAGGAAGGACATCAGCCTGTTGGAGCAAGCCCAGGGGAGGTCCACCAAAATGATTAGAGGAATGGAGCACCTCTCCCATGAGGAAAGGAAAAGAGCTGAGAAAAGAGAAGGCTTAGGGGTCACCTAATTGTGGCCTTCCAATACCTAAAGGGAGCCTACAAGAAAGGTTGAGAGAGATTATTTACAAAGGCATGTGGTGACAGGACAACCGGGAAAGGCTTCAAACTAAAACAGAGTAGGTTTAGATTAGATATTAGGAAGAAATTCTTTACTGTCAGAGTAGTAAGGCACTGGAAGAGGTTGCCTTGAGAAGCTGTGGATGTCTCATATGTTCAAGGCCAGGCTGAATGGAGCTCTGAGCCACCTGGTCCAGTGAAAGAGTCTCTTTTAACCCAGGCCATTCTATTATTCTATGGTCAAACCCAAAGAGGTTTGATTTCCCCCTTGGGGAATTCTGCCGAGGGAACTGCATCAGTAGCAAAGATTTCTGTACTCAATAAAAGGTTAGAGAGTTTCAGTGCCATAAGGACCTTGCACACATATTCAGAGCAAGCAGAAAACATCCCCAAACTACACCAGTTATTTTTAAGCTTTGTGTAGTTGTTGTTTCATGGTATTTTAAAGTCTGATTCATCCTTTGTGAATTTTGGGGCTAACCATCTGAGAGTGGTCAATAGAAAGAAATGCAGGAAAGATTTAAGAACTTTAATGTGGTCTCTGAAGGACACTGCAAATAGCTGTTCTGGAGGGGAAGAAGTGCAAGAGAGAGGATTTTCAGAAAAGGGGTGGTTAAAGTTGGGGAGGAAAAAATCCACCTACCTCTTAGGAGCTGACCTCAGAGTATAAGGAGGCTGGCAAAGGAGAATCCCAGCAAAACCACCTTGACCCTGGCAGCTGAGTGTTGAGGAGAGCCTACTTAAAGACAAGCATTGATTTTTCAGTTGCCACAAGCAAGAGGGATGTTGCAGAGACACGATGATTTGTATGGTGCATCTAGCTGAGATGGCCCTACATCTGTGTGTGGCTTCATGTAATCAATAGCAGTTAAATAATTCTCATAGAAAAGTTGTTCTGCTGATTTATATGGTGTTCCATACCTATACTAGCCTGGTATTTAAAATAGAATGTGGCTAAGAAGGTTATTAAAGTTATAAGATAATACAATATGCGCATATATAAGTTAAACAGAGAGAAAATGTGGCCATTTTTATTGTTGCAATCTCACATTCAGTATAGATTTGGATGTGGTCAGAATTTGGTCCTTTGTTTTTTTTCCCCACACACATCATCTGTGTTTATAGGTGTGTCAGAAAATGACAAACATTCCTGCTTATGTTGAGGTCCGCTTGTGAGATCCTTATGGTTTTATTTCTGAAGGCTATGAACGCGTTTTCATTTTACCATGGAATTTAAAGTGTTAAAACTGACAGATGTTAGGGAATATGCTCTTCTATTATATAAGGTAGAAATGCGGAACAAAAAGTTTGTATGCCACAGAAAAGATTTCTATACGACTTGTATCTAAGTTTTTGTGGAAGAACATGATTTGAACAGCCTGGAGAACAGGCTGTAGGCAGGGATGGGTTTAAACACCATGGGCTTTGAACAAATCGGTGTTCTTTCTGTAATTAAGCTCTTGTCCTTTGGCTTAGCTCATCGTCACGTGAGTGTCTCAGACATCTTGACCCTCTCTAAGAGGAAGTGTTGCTTTGGGAACTGGCAGGCATGCCTGTAGCCCTCTTCCTTCAGGAGCAACAGGGAAAGAGACTCCAAGAGTTACTGGGGTGATACCAGAGAGGTGCCCTGAGGCAGTCACTGAGCTGGGATACATCTGCCTGGGGACTTCCAATTAGAAAGGCAAATTTTGGTTCATAAGTAACGAAAACTCCAGGACCTGAGATAAAACAGTCCCTGTAAAACAGACCTGAGTTTGTGGTACAGCACAGTCTCTGATCTTGGGTATCAGTAGTATTTTAGCCCTTGTTTTGCATATAGTGATGATCAGGTTGATGGTCAGGTACACAGTAGCATAGTTTTCATCCTCAGAGCATGGGTGTGGTACAGGAGGCTCCTTTCCCAGAAGCTCCTCAGCTACCTTCTGCCAGATGGCTCAACAGTTCCTTGGAAAGATAAACTCCAGTGGTACCTGATAACGCTTGTATTATGTATAATAATGAGTTTGGGATCTCTTATAAAGGGTTTTTCTTCCTGCTAACTACTTAAAGCTTACCTCAAAGGGATTTTGGTAAGTGTAGTTGCTGCAACCATGTGCTTCTCACCTGAACTGAAAAAGTATTGTGGGTTTTGTGATTTCTTTAAATTTTAGGAAAATTAGAAGACTACAGAGCTTGTCCAGAATTTACTGTAATGACGCTTTTCTTATTTTATAGGGATTGACTCAGTTCTATTGTTTGTAATCAAAAATCACTATCTTCCAAAGAAAGATCCAAGCAAAACACTCCTCTGCCTCCTTCATTTCAAAGAACTAAGCAAACCTGCATCTGGTAGCCAAACAAAGTGTGGGATGTCATATAATTGCAGCTTATGGCTGGAGTGTTTTATAAGCTTCCTGTATGTCAGATGTACAAAAGAGATAGGGCATGCATTCAGTGTATGTGTAAGTGTGTATATACGTGGGAGTTGGTGCAATGCGGGAGAGGGCCTCTAGAGCTCTCTCTTGCTGCATTTTTCTCTGTCAGGGTTTTGAACTGTTTACAGAGTAGGACAATAGAAATGTGTTGGGTTTTTTGTTTGCTTTGTGGTGGTGGTGGTTGTGGGGTTTCTTTGGTGGTGTTTTTTTTCTTTTTTCAACCCCAAATGGTTTGTACACTATATGCCCAGAGGCACAGGGAGAGGTGAAGGTAATGTTGACATTGAAAACTACCTCTGTAATGCCGCAGAATAAATATGAACTTTTGTTAGTTAACATTATGACAAATCCTACAAATAATAAAAGGACTAACTAGAGTCTACTTCAAAAGGGAAACTATTCAAAGTTCATTACTAAATTAAGTAAAAAATCATAGAAAGTAAAAAGAAGGAAATAGGGGCAATGCAATAGCACAGCCTTTTGGGGGAAAAAAGTGAAAGATAAGTGCTAATATATCAGTAAAGAATGTGGATCAATAGACTTGTTGTGACATCACTCCCCTTCTCCCCCAAAAATCATAGAAAGGAAGCACTACTAGGAAGAGAAATAATTCAGCCATCTTAGACAAAAGTTTAAACATATTAAAACAAGAAATTGGAAACTGTGTAGAATGAACATAGAAGAAAAGTATATTATATTTGCTACAGAAAAAATCTGAAGTTCCTATCCTAATTGTTCATTATTCTGAATAATGCACAGTTATTGAAATGATGCAAAGAGGCAACAATTGGTATCCAGTTCCAGGAGAGATGTTTGTAATCCATTCAAGCAATGGCTAGTTGTCATACAACCTAATACAAGAAGACATTTTTATACCATATAATAAGCAAAGTCTGACCCAGTAGCGTGCAGATGTCATTGCAATTTTCGTTCTGAACATATTGAGAACATTTTTTCCTTGCATGGATGCAGACTGTCTCTTTGGGAAACTTCGGCCTTCCTCATGCTGTCTAATCACCATGGGAGTCAAAAGCTACAGCACCTTTCATATGGCACAATGATCAAGCATTTGCTGGGAAAGCCTTGCTCAAATGTAGAAAGTATTCTTCACTGCATCTTGGATAGCCAGTAAAGTATTGGCCTAATGAGAAAACTGCAGGACACTTTTCACTGTTAGCAAAGAGGTGATAGATTGAGTTGTAAGGGGCAAGTTTGTGATAGAATTTGTTTGCTTCTACATTTTAGTTCAAAATGGCTGAAATACCTTAAGAGAGCACAAGCTGCCAGTGGGGATTATGCATTTCTGCAGGGTTTTATCAAGTGGCGACTGGAACATATTCCTCGTGTCCCTGGAGCTCCTGGCTACCTTTCTGGCCATCAGGTGGCAACTCAGGCTGACCTACTGTAGTTGGCTACCAGGCTCCCATACTCGGAGATAGAGGCCATGACACTGGGCTGCAGATATGGGATGAACAGCCAGCATGCAGAGGACCAGGATTGGGCCAAGACTGTCTTTTGAGCCTTGCAATCAGAATGTGATCTTTGTCAAAGTCTGAAATCCAAATACATATTATGTCAGCAAAGCTGTTAGTCTAGGAGAAAATCTCAGTAGTCTCTCTTAAAAGCACCATGTTTCCTCAATTTTCTTTTAAATCTAAACACTGAGGGAAAACATGAAAAGAGGCTTCTAACACCTTTACTTTCAACCCTACAAAATGGAGCATTAATCTTTTTCAGGTCTTATAACTGCAGCTATATAAGAATGGTATCTTTTTTTTGCCCCCATAAATATATTTTCTGTGTTACCATATGATTTCTGTCTAGGCCATAGAGAATTTTAGTATTTTTATGCCAGTTCACACTCCAAACTATTTGTGCATGAAAGCCTCTGTTTGGAATCTTAGATGGGCTTCTGGTTCTGAAAATGAGCAGAAAAGATTATACCAGTCATAAAAGATAAAAACTGGGAGCTTGTCAGGGCCTTGCCTAGAATTGACTACCATTTAAAAATCTCATTAAATCCCTCTAAAACCACATTACTTTTCCTGAACAGAACTTCAAGTATTGTAGCTGCCAAGTTTTGTATAGATAGGAGATACTCCTTGTAAGTGAGAATGCTGTCAGTGCTGTCAGTGAGAATCCTTAGGGCTTGGCCAAGGAATGAGTGGGTGTCTGTGGGGTGTCTTTCGTGTCCCACACATAGGGCATCAGAAAAGAAGGAAAAATTTTCTAGCTAGTGTTTGGGAACAGCAGCTCTTAGTCTTCCTGAAGCTTTGAACTCTGTGCTAGGTGAGAAATAGTGTGATGTCATGGCAACCCTGACTGGGCAGCCCTTTTTTTTGCTGTGCCACCCTTGCTAAGGATGGACAGCAGAGAAGATTGATCTCCTCTTATGTCTGGAGTCATCCCATCTAGCTTCAGGCATGCAGCTGAGTTAACTTCTGGTAGTTTAGCTGTAGGAGTGGGACAAACCCCAGGGTAACTCAACCCACCAGACCTCACCTAGAGACACCTTTCTTTCCCTGTTTGACTGAGCAGAAAACCGAGGCTAACTTTGCTCCCTGGCTTAGGTGAGTCAGCAATATGCCTAAAGTAGGATGCAACCAATCTGGGAGTTAGCTGGGACACCACAGTGGTCACAGGTGACTGGGAAGAGTATGTGGAAAGGTGATCTCATGGGCATTCCCAACAAGCAGGCAGCAGGTGAACTCAGCAGTGTTTGGTAATGTCAACAGAGGTGATGGGTGCTGAACTGTCAGGCTTGCTGGCAGCTCTCAGGTGATATCATGGCCATGTCCAGCTGGTTGAAAGTGTCTGTTGTTTTTGGTATGGCCATGACATACCATGCCTCCTTGCCAGCAGAAGTAACAGTCTGTTACAAAATAAGTCATGTCCAGTGCTGCAGATTGAGCAACAGACTGAAATGTGAGGTGATGTCTAGCTTTTAGATACACCCATTCTTGTAACGCCACAGTTTCTGTGTAATACTGAAGGTGAATGACAGAAGACTGACAATCTGGAGACACTGCATACAGAAATTTGTGAGACAAATTATGTTTATCTCTTGAGTACTGTCTGTTAGTACTGTCACCAGACTTTCTGCTCTCTTTTCCATCTGATTTTCAGTTACATGTTTGAAGCAACTGTGTGCTTTGGCTCAAATCTTTTCCTCCTCAGACCAAGAATATAATATTTAAGAACCAGTTAGAGATCCAGATGAATCCATGGTTGCACGGCTTTTCTGGACCTGGATATCCTCTGTTAGAGGAGAGGTTTTTATCTAAGGCTTTTCAACTATATTATTACATACTACTGTTGTAAAGTCTCATTCAGTAAGCGTAGTATTGTATTCAAACATGATTGAGTATCTTTATTGTGGCCATGAAATAAATGCTCTTTTTTTGGGAAGTAATGACCGTTCAGCTGGAACTAATTGAGGATGCTACTTTTTCTTTTTGCACAGAATACCTTGATCATTCCCAAGCAGCCTGTATTTAAAGTATGACTGTTATGTCCCCATGAAGATTTTTTTTCTAAAGTTGCTAATTATGTGCCCATCAGAATAATGGAAAGAGTAATTATCCCTATAGTGCTTAGTGACATTGAAACCTCCATTATTCTCTGATTGGAGTTGCATAATTACAGATAATTGCTGCAACTATATTGTCTGTTCAAATATAGCTGTACAATAATTACCCTATTTTAATTAAATATGTTTGGGATTTAAGTGGTTCTCTCTTCGTTTACTCTATTAAAAAGAAACTTCATTTAGGTATAAAAATGCTGTATGTTACAAACTAACCACTCATTCAACACATCACCAATTGATTTCACCTAACATGAATTTACTTGTTCTGTTTAAAAATCACTCAAATCCAGTTAATTAAACATTAAAAAAATAAGCATCCCTGTGTCCCAAGGCTGGAGTTCAGAATGAAAATCCCAAAAATATCCCTTATTGCAGATGTTGTTTTAAAGATGCTGGTTTAAAACTTCAGCTTTCTGAAAAAGACAAGTTCATTTTCCACATGTAACCAAAAAGTTTTGTGAACCTCAGCACTTTAATTTTTGAAAAATCCCCTTTAACGAAAGACATACATCTTTAAGAAGCCAGATGCTTTGTTTCAGAAAGTAAAATTGGTCCAGATTTAGCATCCATTGAATGTATGCTCCGTGCTTTTTGATCTCAGGCTGCTGCTGACCTGATTGCTAGGGAGGGTTTGTGTGCTGATGGCCCTTCTTCATCCCCTCATGTGGGAGAGCTCCTTTTATCAGCTTTTTCATGCTTGGTCTGAGAAAATGTTGGGACTGCTTGCTTGTGCAGGGAACATCTGAGGCTCATGGCCCCTCTCCCCACCTTTCCATAGAAAGGCTTTTCACAGACAAAATTTACTTTGTACTATGTACAGCTGTGGCAAGTGGATAAGTGTACATAGTGAATCTAAATGGAGCTAATGAGATGTATGAAGGACTTGAGTATCCTGAAAGACGTTTTCCTTTAAGATGTGAGATCAACGCAGGATTCACGTAAAATGCAGGACATGTAAATTTTAGCAAAAAGAGAGCAGGAAGTTGCAGGGAACAAAATCAAAAGTGATAAACCTTCCCCTTAAGTACCGATGTATGACCTTGTCTAATTTACTTTGGATTAATGACAACTTGAACACACTGCATTGCGAGTGGACTGTTCAATCTCATTCTACAGTGCATTGAAGCAATAGTGTTACATATACTCAGGCTGAATATTTAGATATATCGAGTGGTCTTACACTAAGCCACAGAAGGTCTTCAGTTTAAAATAATCATATGGTCAAAGAGAGGAACATTGAGTGCTATGACGATGTGTTTCTCTTTTGGGTATTGATGACTTATATATAGGTAACACTCATTAGGTTCTAGTTGCACACATACTGGTGTAAACTTTTAATTAGTGTGTTTACCACACAGATCTAAGTATGTGAGCTATGAAAATGATAAAGAAGCAATCTGAGAACTAAGGATTTTATTTCAAAATTTTATGTGTGAACAGAATCATAATGCATCTAAGCAAAATACTTGGAAAATAGCATCAGCGATGTTTCTTTAAGTAATTTCACATGAATTTGTATTTCTATTCAGGGTTAATTTGCTAATACAGATGGAAGGAGTATTTAAAAGAGAAGATAATTGCAATAACTATATTTTCTTCTTAAGGATCTTTTCTTTGGTGTTTGGATGTAATTGGGGAAGATCACGGTCATAATTATGTTTCATTCCTGGGTTTGTTGTATTTTATAAGTTAATTACATTCAGTAGAATACTATTTTATTGTAAGCTTCCTCGTTATTACTCCAATCTGAAAAGATACAGGAGTGCTTAGCCTTATATATGTAATTGTATAAATGATTAGGCTAAACTTTAATAAGGACAATTCTCCAAGTTTTTTGTTTGGTTGGTTTTTTGTTTGTTTGTTTTGGGTTTTGTTGGTGTTTTGTTTGTTTTTTTTTTGATTTGTTTGTTTTGAGGTTTTTGTTTTCTTTTGTGTATGTGTGTGTTTTGGTGAGGATTTTTTAATATTTCCATTCCTGCAAAGGTTTAAGCCAACATTTACCCTTAAGAAACACTGATGTTGATGAGAATTGCAGACAGCTGCTTTTAAAAAAAATTCCACTAAGCTCTTCCCTTCACCTTTAGGCATTGAATCATCTGTGATGACCTGGTCTTGTTTAGATCCTCTTGAAAAGGATTGTCACATAGAAGGGCAATATGATATGTATTTCAGAAAAATGAAACAGGACATCTCGGTCCCTGTAATTTCTTGTAATTTGTTTTACCTACACAGAGACCATTTCTGATGATGCCATTTTTGCCATGAATAGGAATTTTTCTGGGGGTTGGAGGTGAGAAAAGATTGGTTCCAAGGAGAGTTTCTCTTCAGATTTCATCCAGTGATGAATGACCTCATGTTCTTAGAATCCACTATTGACTCAAGTCAGTCATGAATAATTTGGAGGAAAATGCCACTTTTTAATTTCTTAGAGCAAGAAAATGTGGATTGACGTCAAGATGGCACTATTGGGAATTTCTCAGTCCCAGACAATGTCTGACATGTAGAATTTTCCTGGATTTTCCTTATCCTTATCCCTCTTGTAAGTAATGAAATCAATGGGCTACGTGCTGATAGCTAGTAAGAAAGTCTGTGATGCTTTGTGACAAATTACTGGCTTGGGTTAGTGGGTTGTGCCTTCCCAGTGGCAAATTACTGGTTAGTAACCAAGAAAGGGAAATAATGACAGTTTCTCTCAAGGTAGTGTCCTACTGAAAGTTGCATTTCCCTAAAAGAGGTTGTTATAGCTGGAATCTGTTTATTGTTAGAAGAAATATCGTTTAACTGTTTTTCTCAACCTCTTCCTTTTCCTCCTTTAATTAACATGATCTGCAGGTTTCAGCCATCCAACTGTGCAGACTATAGTAACTTTTCAGACAGCTCTGCTGTGTCGTCTTTGGCTGCCCTTAGGGTCTAACATATGGTTTGTTAGAATTAGTCAGGTATTTGTTTAAGAAACCTTTCAATGGGTTTCAAAAAGAGAAAGTTAACATCGCGAAAAAGTTAAAATGATTGACTGCAGACTAGACATATCTGGGAATGGAACATTGTGCTGTACGAGATGGTGCTAAAACTTCTGGAAACAGTGTGACCTTAGTTAAGGTGGTGTGAGTACATACGTTCCTCTGACTCATTCAAGCTGAAAAGCTATGATTTTTTTAATGAACCAAATCCTTCCCATGCTTGCAATTAGTGTTTATTCACTTCAAATAGTGTTTGTCCCCTTCAAAATCACACAATGTGGTATTATTTTATTAGCAGTAAAATAAGTGACTCCAGGCTGTTTCATGGAAGTGGGTAATATGGTGAACATTTCTTTTTGATTATATACTCTTGTTTTTTTTCACTACAAGAACCAAGAAAGCAGGTAAGGGACAGATTTTAGGTAGTGGGATGGTATGGCCAGTTATTTAAATGGGTGCTGAGAATAAAAATCTGTGAAGGAACAAGACTCTGATGTTAAATTGGTACTATAATGACAAGCAGTATCTAAAGTTCTAGCTATTGTAAACTAGTCTTTTTAGGGTTTAAGGTACTGTTTGAGGCTTCCATTGAATTATCATGTTTCCCTCATCAAAACTGGATTACCAGCTTATTCCTCCCTCCAGTTAATTTTTCTACTGCTTTTGAGCAACTTTGTCTATCATCCCCATTTCAACTTGAAAAGGTATTAGAGAAATTAATCTTTGCCTTTCTTTCTGTTTCCAGAAATTGAGATTTGCGTAGGGTAGGCAGAAAGTGTTCTCTAAACTGGCCCTGTGCTTTGGGTCCAGTGAAGTCTTGCTGAAGTATTTTTGAAATGCAAGATGCACAGTTTAGGACAGTGCAAGTAGCCGCTTGTCACATTGCTTTTTCTTATTCACTGCTGTTTGTTGTTCTTATCCTATGTTGATTTCACTCTACTTTTGTCTACAGACAACGGCAGAAAGGAGTGGTTTCATGAGGGTCTTCTACGATGTCTCCAAGACATTGCAAAGACGTAGATACTACAAAATGTTTTAATGTCACGCACCAGAAGATTTGAAGATTGAGCTGTAGACATATAGTTAAACATACTGGGATTTTTTTCTAGAGTTTTTATTAGGTTCAAGAGCAACAATAAATTCCAGTGTTTCCATTCCCCATCCAGCATTTCAAAAATATCAGTGAAAAATGCTAAAAATATTTTGCAAACTATAGGACTATGAGGAAGAAAAGCAATAAGCAGATAACGCAGAAATCCAGTCAACTCAATTTCTTCAGGTTTTCTTTTGCTGTGTTTTTCATTGTCTATTTAGATGATAATGTTTATGGAATACACAGTGTTTTGTGGTGCTAATACCAGCAACCTCAGGATTAAATTTGCGTCAATGTTAGATAAATTGAAAATGAGGAAAAGTGAAGGGCTTGCGTGGAAACAACAAAAGAAAGCTTGACTTCCAGCATTGACAGCACTGGTCAATAAAAGCCCATTATTCTCAAATAAGTACAAATGAAAATGCAGAATTTCTTATGACAGAGGTATTTTTAGAAGTGCAACCCCAAATTCCAGATAATGAAATTTGGTCATTAAGCAATGAATTTTGAAAACTTTATCCTTAGAAGTATGTAAATATTGCTGAGACTAAGAGCACAGAGACAAATTCAGAGGAGATGAAGACAATTACAAGAAATCCCACAGTGGAATGTACGCAGAGCAATAAGTAGAATAGCTGAGAAATAAAGAGATAGAGCAGGCTAGAAATTTATTTTCTGTAATGATTTCTCAAATGAAAAATGCAGTTCCTCAATTTCAGTTTTAGCTAATAGAATTAGAAATGTGTGTTTTCACTGTATTTGATCCAAATTCAACCATGTACTTCAGTTGGATGTTTTTAATTAGTAAAGTAAAGCAAAGCTGTCTTTGAGTTGCACTTTTCTTTGACATCCTGATCTTATCTGGTGACTGGGTTCCCTGATGGGCTGTGCCTTCTGTCATGATGCTTATGGCATGGTAACTGTGGGTTTCACACGCCTGTGCACACAGTGTGGATGGAGTCAACTACTCCAGTGTTACAGTGAACAGGATTTTCTATCCCAGGCAGAGGAGTGGGGTAAAAAAGGATACAGCTTTGCAAGGAACAGACTGAAAAGAACTGCCACCAATCTGCACCCATCCCTGGGGTTTTGAATCAAAATCCATCGACTTACTTTTGTGAAGGTTACAGAAATTTAGTTGCAGAATGAAATCTTGGCAACTTCATGCTTTTGTTCTTTTGATTTTTCTTCCTAATTTGAAACAGAATGCAGTTTTGAAATGTTGTGACTACACTCAGCTCCTTAAGGAGCAAAACCCATGACAATAAATGTAGAAATATGGCTGATCAACAACATAAAAATATGTCATGAACTGTTCATTAAGCTGAAAGTAAGACTCAGTCTATTTGGGCATCTTTGGCATTCACAGATCATGAGTACCTGGACAAGTGAAAAATTGTCTATTATACACAGAGCCTGTCTATTGCAGCTTCTTGTATGAGATTTGCTGGAGCAAGAAATAAAATTTGATTTTTAATGAAATAATTATAATGAATTAAAACAGTGTTGTGAAGTGAAACCATTTAGTCAGAAGTCAGGAACAACAGCGTATGACTGAGATGATGTGCCCCAGGACTCTGTGTCACATGAACTATCCTCCTAATTGGTTGCATAAATCTTCATAAAACTCTCCACTGAAGATGTACCAATGTGAACTGTAATTGCAGTTTATTGATAGGGAATTTACAAAGAACAAAGAGGTAAATGCCTAAATAAATTATTCTCAACAGTTATTTCTACTTGTCAAAAAACATTGCAAAAGAAACTTTGAAGGAGACTGTAGTCGAGAATTTTACTTTCATCTAACACTGACAAAATGGATTTCTTTGTGTTTCTAGATGAAAAAAAAATTATAGTTATTTACAGTAGGTTTTACAGGTCTCTGAAATTGCTGTTCTATGACAGTAATGCATTGCTGGCAGTAAATTTAGTAACATGAACCTATTAATCCAACTAGGGAGAAAATGTACACTTTTTTCTTTTTTTCTCTCAAAAAAGAATATAATACTGATTCAGTATTTGCATGCAAGTTGTTATGTACAAATACACACAAATATGTCATAGAAGAAGGAAATAACTACTTCTTCTATCTCAAACTTATTCTATGACTATAGTTTTAGTCCTGGCCTTTTTAAAAAAAAATCCATTTAACAAGTTGAAAGGGTTCATATCCTTTTGGTCGTCATCTAGTAAACTCATACACTGTGAGGTGTTGTAAAAAATGTTATACAGTAATAGAATTATACTGATCTCAAAATCCATAATGTAGAGGAGGACTGTATAAGGACAAGTTTGTGGATTTTCAATTAGTATTCTGCATGTGCCCATCAGGGAAGATATTCTACTGTTTAGAAATAAGGGTTTAAAATAGGGAGAGCAAAAATGCTGTTCTGAAAATATTGTACAGGTTTTGCTCATGTTGCTGTTTCTTGCTGGCAGTGGACCAGAAATTCAATATTTTTAATGAGTCTGATGGACATTTAGAGTTCATGTTTTCATTCTCCCAGGGTAGTTGTATATTTTTTGAAAACAGTAATATAGTGTTTTCTGGGACCTAGCAAAGACTGATAAATTCATTCAAAAGCAAGAAAGGATTTAAGACTGAGATTTTAACTCTCAAATTTCAGGGCTTTCAGATTTATTTCTAAAACTAAAATAAAAAATAGTCAGATTGGTTTGGTATAGAGCTCCTATCTGAAGTTCTTATTACTTTACTAATTGCAACAAGTTTTTATTGGGTTTCCAGTCTTAATTATCAATTTCTGCTGGCATTTTCAGACAATAACGGTTGATAATAAGTGGTGATATTAGAAATTCCAGTTATGCAAATTCTATCTGGCAGATGTTGTTGGTCTGGCTGTAGATTAGATGAAGGCTAGGTTGTCATCTGGCATGAACACATATATTTTAATTGTTCACTTTGAACAGATCATTTATTTTCAGGGTTGTTTCCAAAAGGGACATATAGGAATGCCCAATTCTGTTCTGGGGGGATCTCCTCATTCAGTACTGAGTTTATGGTTTCAGAGGCTTAATCAAGTTTGGTTTTAGACAGGCTACTGTAAAACTGCTACAGCGCAGTGATATGCTGTAGGCTGTGGTATCAAGGGTTAGGACTGTTGCTGGAGATTAAACATAATTGTGTGACTAGTGAGGCAGTAGGACTGCTGATGCAGCATTAGGGTGGGTTGGTACTATATTATGAAGGCCCCAGTGGGTTGGTTACTGCTGTGCTCAGCACGGGTTGATGAGCTAGGTTTGCTCTCACTGTCCATAGCTGCTGCACACATTTGGTTCGGCGTGTAGGGAAAAGAATACAAGTAAACTTGTTTTTCAAATAAGCCAACAAAGTAGATATAGACTTTTTCTCTTCAGAATACATCAAGGATACTGATATATTATAAAACTGTCAGGCTGAGCTCCAAGCTCCTAATTGGACATTCAGCCAATAAACTTGTTTAAATAAACTGCCATGAAGTAAGGAGCTGAGCCATGATGCAACCATTCTTCTAGTGCATTTGTCTAGAAACAGTGTCCTGGAGGTGGTACCAGTATGTCCAAGTGTTTGGGAGGGGCTCACCTTGCTGGTTTTTTTTCTCCTTTGTTTTATGTTTAGACAAATCCATTGGCCTCTGTGCTTTCCCACTTGCAATGGCTTGTTACATACAAGTTTGTGTAAGAAGAGAAGCACTTCTCTGTTGTTGTGAAATTTCCATTCTTAACAATGGCTGGATAGCCATGCACATGCTTTATATTAGAGGATTTATAGCATTTTTATATTTTATGATTAAATATTCCACTTTTCTTGATGTAAAACTTATGAAGAGAGAATGATACAGGAAATATGTCTAGCATCACTTACTTTTCTGCACCTAAATTTATTACTCTGTGTATGGGCCTCTTAGCAGGCTGATCCGTGACTGAAGATTACCTTTCGATTTAAGTTTTTATGAACCAAGCTGCCTGCCTCCTTAGTGTGCTACACAGATCTACTTTTAACAGCATTTATTTTTATGAACATCTGGAATTCCTTTTTGCTGGGATTATTCCATTGTGATTCACCTTTTTGCTAATACTTATCTGTTCAGGATAGTGGAACAGTAAGAGTACTGATGGGACACAACCTTGCTTACACAGTCTTTTAGACCTTGAGTCAAAAATCTGCAGGCTCATGGAGTAAAATCAGATCGAGAAACTACCAGAACCTCTGTAATGGGAAAACTTACACTAGAAGGCCTTGGAAGCTTCAGATCAAAATGCCTTTAGAGTTTGATGCTGATCTGAGAAGAAGCCAAATCCCGCTCTTGATCTTAGAGCTGAAATGTTGGATGAGTTTTGAGTATTCTGTCTTCCTTCCTGTTTGCTGTGTCTGTTTAGAGTATAAACTTTGGGGGCCAGCAACTATCAGGAATATGTAATGCTGGTCCCTTAGCATGGCAGATTGACAATCTCATTGAACACTAGGACATGTAAGGCTGTGGATTTCTATTACTGTTTGATCCAAATTAACAGATTGTTGTTGCTGATCACTAACATATTATTTTCTTCTCCTTGCTTTAGAATGTGCCATGTGTCACTTTTCTTTTGCCAGCATTGGTGGTATCTAATTACATGCTTAGAACATGTTAGGTTGGCAAAAAATAGTCAAAGGGAGGAAATAAAAAAGAGTATTTTTAATGCCAGCATGACAGTGGTCTGGGAGGGCTTTTCTGGGTGATTGGGAAAATCTGAGAAAGAAAAGAACAAACAGGGTTATTAAGAGAAGAAGAATAAAACCTGCTTTCAGCAGCAAACTCTTAGTTCAGCTCCACTGTAACGATAAATTGTGTAATAGGGATGGTGAATTCAAGTGGTGTTTCTCTCCATTTTTGGTTGTGCTGTGTGAATAGCTTCACACAGGTCACTAGAACATTAGCAGCATAATATAGTGGTCTAAACTCTGCTATTGACACACAAGACATTAGTGTGAATTTATTTCAGCATTTGATTGCTTTTATAATCAAATTCAACATTTATAATTGGTAAAGTAGCAATATAGCTCACTATTTTCCACATCCTCCTACTTTCGTCATGTCTTTGATCTGGAAAAATGCAAAACAACATGGGAGATTATTAAGAAAACTCACATTTAACAATTCCTACTTTTATTACTCTGTTGCATTTTGTTTTGTGCAGATTACTGGATGAGAGACAGAAGGAAAGGAAAACCAATTTTTCAACAGATTATTAATTTTTTTTCATCTTGTTGAGTTTTTATTGGAGTTTGTGAATACAAGCAGGAACAACAGAACTTTTG
Source organism: Lepidothrix coronata (assembly GCF_001604755.1). NCBI lineage: Eukaryota > Metazoa > Chordata > Aves > Passeriformes > Pipridae > Lepidothrix > Lepidothrix coronata. The sequence continues at coordinate 3,383,095 of NW_016690196.1, forward strand.
AAAATATCTGAACTTGCAGTTTAGTGACCATTACCACTGACTCACATAACAGTTCTGTAGGAGCCATGGAGAGCCATATGGATATTTCCCCCTTAACTAAAAACTAAATCCAGTTTCTGGGAACAGATGCTCGTTTGATGAGACTCTGCCAATAAAGAGTGGCAGTTTAGCAGTATTGTGGGCTAACTGTATTCAAAGAGAAAATCAGCAAACCCAACATGGCGTCAAGGATCAGATTGAATTTTTCTGAGATCAAAGTAGTGAAAAATTGCTTTGAAACCTTGCATAGACTGAGCAAATTAAAGGTGTGAGTATGTCGTACAATTAAATGATCTGAAGATGTATTTGGACAAGTTCTAAACAAAGTGAAGTGTAGATAGGGAGGTAGTTCTCCCGGGACTAAATGTCTTGCAGAAAAAGGTAATATAACTGTATGCTTTTGATATTTGTGCAACTCTATTTAGCAAGTCAGGAAATAAGTAGTATGCCAAAAGTGTCAAGGTTGGAGGAGTTTTTAAAAATATGCAGCTAATCTTTTGCCTTCTAAAGTCTTCTACAAATCTTTGTTTTGAAACTGTGACTTTTAATAAGTGTAGGAATGGAAAGTCATTGAAAGAAGCAGAAAGATAGGAAGGAAAATTGTCCAGAAGAGGGGTAAAGAGCCAGTACTTTATAACATATCCTCCAGGTGTCATCACAAAGACACATGAAACTTTTTCTGTCTTTTGGCTGAAGTTTGACAAGTAAATTGTTCAGTGAGTGTGCCGCTGGAAACAGTAATACTATGTACTAAGAGGAACTCTATATTTTCGGTGTATTTTCAGGACTTTATTGTTTGTAAACAGAATGAGGGAAGTCAGAGGACAAAATATTTGTTAGAGAGCCATGATGCCAGCAGGTGGGATATGAGTTGAATGAAAATGGCAGCAGCCTGTGCTGCCAGCACACTCCCAGAAATGCACATAGCACAGTGCCAGCCAGACAGTCTTTACGGTCTTATTGAAACTTCCGAATATCTCCTGTAGATGAACACACTCTATTTTTCTTGTTACTGTGAGAAAGGCTGCCAGTGAACCAGTTCTTACATTGATGCCTCATTTTCTGTGTTCTTCCAGTGTGCAATGCGAGGTAAATCTGTGTGCTTAATGTGACAATTGTGACCTTTACTTCTTCTATCTTGCTCTTTTACCACTAATACAATCGCGCTGCAACTCAGTACCATCAGTATAGGGCAGGACAGTAGAGCTGCTTGGGAGCTTGACAGTGTGTTTGGTTCTTCTTGGAAGATGCACACTTGACAAAACAAAAACATTATAGGAGAATTTGGTTTCCAAGTTCTCCAATTTGAAAGTTTTACAGTTTTAAATTTAATCCAGAGTTCCACAGTTAGGAATATTTGTTAAATTGCACTGAAAAGGCTTAAAAAATTTTGCTCTGCACAGCTACGTATGTGTGGGGTTTTATGATCTTCCTCACGTATCTAGGCAGGAAAACTTTGCCACATTGCTCCTCTAATATGCCATGCTTGAACAGCTAGGATCAAATTGACAAGGAACATAAAAAAAGCTGAGTCACGGACAGGAGTCACAATTCTCAAATGCACTGTGTAGTAAAGCTAAGCTAGTGTGATGGCAGGCAGAGACAAGCAAAACCTTAAATGTGTGAGGAATCCTGATCTCAGCAAGGAGTAACATTTCTTTAACTTCCTTCAACTCCATTTGCTATGGCACCAACTGCTGCCTGTTACCTGGGAAATACACATTAGATCAGCGTTTACCCCAAGAAGTTTCTGATAAATTAATCGCCCTCTAATCTGTTTTTATTGTTTATGCTAATCTGTTTAAACCAGAATATGCTTTTCTCAAACGATTTGCAAGAGTTTCTTTGGGGGAAGATTGGTAGGCTGAGTAAATCCTCTGATGTTTTCCTGAGGAAGGTGTTGCTGCCATCCTGACTGTTTCTAGCTTAATCTTCACATAACTGCAGGGCCTTTTCTGTGAGGTAGTAGCTATCTTTTGCTAAGTCTTTATGGTAATGCTGTACATATGTAGAAGTCAGTACTGCATGCTCCAGCATCAAAGGCAAAAGCTGATATCTCTGTGATGAGGTACTCACTAATATGATACACATCTCTGACAAAAGGGAGTTTTAATAGCAACATCTAGAGATAAGAAGCAGCAGGGTAATGACAGTACACTGGTCTGTTCCTACACAGATAATGGAGAGAATATGGAAAGACAGTATATTATTCACATTAAAAAGCCCTAAAATGACATTTGTACTGTCATTTATTTAATGTCTCTCACAAAATAAGAAAGGCAGAAAGACAAAGCACAGGTTAAAGAAGATGTAAAAATCTTATAATTACGAGGCTGCACTGTCCTAAAATTACATTTTATTAGTGCTTAGAGAACTTTGCAGTTTGGTAATTTCAGCAGGCTTACAGTGAAGTCATTCAGCCTGAAAGAAGCACATTGTCTTCGATTTGGAGAGGAAGTGTCATTTTGCAATTTCATTCAAAGACAGAAATATAGTTTTTAAATATCTGACTGAGTCAGTTCTACTTAGTGCTAATGAGTGTAGGTGAAATGACTGGATAGAGCCAATGAAATACCACACCACTGCTAGTCCTAATCCTTTTGAGAACTGATTTCTGAATCTAGGATCATTATTAGAAAACTACTACTTTTTATTACAAAAGTTTGTATTACCATGCCTACCTACAGACACAGAGGAATGTTACATGTGATACTCTTGTCGTATTTCTTGATTTATTTCAGTAGAAGTGGCTGACTTGTAAAGAAAATTAATTCTGAAAATGTAATCAATTTTTAACATAATATATCCATTGCAAGATTATGATTTGATAAAATATACTTCTAATAAACACAGATTTATTTTTTTATAACTAAGATTAAATTTTTGGCATAATACTTTAGAGTTTGCTCTAAACATAGTCTACTATAGCAATATTTTTTCATGATTAGCTAAAATAAATCACGTAACAATGTATTTCATAGACTGCATAAGTGTGCAAATACTTCTAGCTTTGAAGATTTGCAAATACAAGACTACACCAATCCTCTTGCTGTTAAATTGTGTTCACCATGCTACTTAAAAATAACAATATTCAGAACAAATAAACCCTATAGTGACAGAAGCATGAGTGATTTAAATTTTCATTTGCTACATTAAACGTTAAATTATTTTAGTCGAGACTACCACATATTTTTGTTCTCTTTATACCATATAGAAAAAAAATTCAAGTTTAAATTCTCTTTAATACACTTTATAACTTCTCCATGAATAAATCTACCTGTCTTTGGACTTCAATGCACCTTGAGCCACAGGTAAAAGAGAAGTTGAAGTAGGGAAAGATATGCTTTTACTGCGACAGAAGATCCATTTGATCTGTAAGCTTTCATCACATCATCTGTGATGTTGCTTTTGAGACTGGTGCTTATTACTCATTTCCATAATTTGGCAATATTGGCCATAAACATTTACTTTTTTTTGACTTAGAACAGAATTTTAACCCTTAGGAAGAAGTGACTGTAGGAGATTTTTATTTCTGGAGGGCAGCAATGCTTGATATTCCAGAAGAATGCTGAGGAAATGTTTCCTGTTCCTGTAGAGAGACCCTCCAGCAGGGACTGCTGGTAAGTGCTTTGGAGTTTAGGTCTGGTAGCTTGCCTCAGTGTTGTCACTGACTCTCCCTACTGCGTTATGTGGTCAGGTTTAGCATTACTTATTTCAGTTCCTGCCTCTAACGCTCTAAGGGTTAATGTCATTGACTATGTCTGCTGCTCCAGAAGAGCTTCTCATATGCAGTCAGACAACTCAGTGAGTGAGAAGCAGGTTGTGTCAATTCAGAGGCACAATCAGCAGCTGGATAGGCTGAGTGTGGTATACCTTTGATTCTCCTGACTCTGCTGGGGGAAGGAGCTCCTGGCAGGGTTTTGCTCTTTGTCTTTAAAAAGACAATCCTATCAAATGAGAGCTGAAGCTCATTTTTAAATGCTGCCTGTTGATAAGTGCACAGGCACTCCTTGTCCACTTTATGCAAGCAGGAAGACTGTTTTATTGATTAAAAAAAATCCCTTCCCCTTCCTTTTTTTTTTTTTTCTCCTCAGTTTCCTAAAGATTTCCTTTTCTAATTGAAGAGTCAGCATGTCTCTTCAGTCCCATATCCTCAAAATGCTTGAAGGACAATAATTGATTTTTACCTATAATACACACACCAGTCACCAAGATATGAGCATCTTTCCCTACACTATTTCCTTTTTCTCACCTGTGCTCTTTGACCTTAATAATTCATTTTCACCTCTGGAATGGCTTTCATTTCCAAGTGTAAGACCAAAACAGCCTGACAATGGGGGACATCCATGGGATCCATGTGCAAAACACCAAGATGAATTTGAGTAATTGATATATACTACTGCCAACTTGATGGACAGTTGCATACTCCCAGGTGTTTGTATTTCATTTAGTTTTGGCAAATGGGACAATATTGGGTTTGCATGCAAGGTTTAGTAGGGGGAGGGCTACACGGGTTACTTCTTTGAGAAAGCTGGCAGAAGCTTCTCCTGTGTCCAACAGAGCCAGTGTCAGCCAGCTCCAAGATGGACCTGCTGCTGGCCAAGGCTGAGCTCATCAATGGTGGTGGTAGTGCCTCTGGGATAACATATTTAAGAAGGGGGAAAAAATTACCACACAAGAGCAATTGCAGTTGCAGAGAGGAGAGAAATAGCCCTGCAGACCTCAAGGTCAGTGAAGAAGGAGGGGGAGGAAGTGGTCCAGTTGCCAGAGCAGAGGTTCTCCTGCAGCCCGTGGTGCTGATCAAGGTGAGGCAGCTGTGTCCCTGCAGCCCACAGAAGTCCATGGTGGAATGATGTCCACCTGCAGCCTGCGGAGGACTCCATGCAGGAGAAGGGGGATGCCTGAAGGAGGATGTGACCCTATGGGAAGCTTGAACTGGAGCAGCTTCCTCGGAGGACCTGTGGACCCATGGAAAGAGGAGCTCATGGTGGAGCAAGTTGGCTGGCAGGAATTGTGACCCCCATGGGAGACACAGGCAGGGCAGTTCATGAAAAATTGCAACCTGTGGGAAGAAACCACATTGGAAAATTTTGTGGAGGACTGTCTCATGTAGGAGGGACCCCATGCTGGAGCAAGGGAAGAATGTGGAAAGTCATTCCTCTGAGGAGGAAGGAGTGGCAGTGACAGTGTGGGATAAACTGACTGCAGCCCCCATTCTGTTGTCAATTTGTGCAGCTGGCGGAGGGAGGAGGTAGAGAAAATTGGAAGTGCAGTTGAACCCAGGAAGGGAGATATGGGGAAAAGGGGGTTTAAGATTTAGTTTTTATTTTCTCAATATCCTACTCTGATTTGGTTGGCAATAAATTAAATTAATTTTCCCCAAGTCAAATCTGTTTTGCTTATGATGGTAATTGGTGAGTGAACCCTCTCTGCCCTTATCCCATGAGGTTTTTGTCACATTTTCTCTCCCCTGTCCTGCTGAGGAGGGGAGTGATGGAGTGGCTTTGGTGGGCATCTGGTATTCAACTCAGGTCAAACCAGCACAGGGACAATTACCACGTAGAGGAACCAGCTGTTTGGAGAATCTTCTCAGAGGTTTAATGGAGAGATAGCAATGTCTCAGTCTGTTACACTGAAAAACTGAAAGGGCAGAGTGCAGATGTACTTTTGTTCAGGTTTGAAATTATCCTAAATCTCTTCTTTGGTGTCCTTGTATATTTTATTCTGCTACCTAGATTATTAGAATTATTGTATTATTCTCTTTTGTTTGTAAAGTAGTTAGAATGATTCATAGCAGAAACTTATTTCAGCAAATGTAGCTTTATTTGTAAAGAGACGATTAAAGAAACAACTGCTAAATGTTAAGAAGAATGAGACTGTTGAATGTATAATGCACGCTGACTTTAGAGATTTACTCTTTTTCCAAGACAAGTTCATGCTGTGTTTCATTGATTACTGAATTATTAAAACCACTATTGATTTATTAATATAACCAGCCTAGTTTTTTGTATCCACTTCATAGCTGTGTTTTCCAAAGTTACTCTTTCAAATGATACAAAATATTATTTTCAATAAGCTGCTTTTCCTCTTAAAATCCATTTCTTTAAATGTGGAAGAATCTTGGATGTTCATTTTGATATTTTCACAGAATTTATAAAATAAACCCAAGGAGAAATTCTAGCCTTTCTAATACAAAGACCAAATCTGAAAATACATCATTACACAAATGGTCTTGTAAATTAATATTTAATACCGGTTCTGCATCTGGTCTTAAGGTTCCAACTTAATGGAAACTGAACCTAAGCAATAGTTTTGCTATGTTTGTATCCCAGGAAATTATTTAATTTTGCATAAATTGAATCAAGAGGAATAAGAACACTGCTTATATTTTAGAAGACACTAAAATTTTCACAGGATTGAAACTTGTCTCCTAAAGTCAGTAACAGTGCCCTAAATCCTGGAGGTCTTTCTTTATAGGAATGCTTCCAGCTCGAAATGTGTTTGTGCAAAGTACTTTGTTACAAGACAGATTTAATAGGTTAAAGGAGAATTGAAGGTTGAAAAGAAATAGGACAATTTTCTTTTTCATGGGTGAATGTGGGAAAGAATGAGATAGTATCAGTTTTAAACCTACCAGAGTTATTTTTCAAAGTTGTTAGTAGACATGGGGACCTAATTCAAACCTACTGAAGTCAATGGCAATATTGGTGGTTTCAATGGAGGTAGGAATGGGATTTCTCATTGTTAGAAAGATGAGGTTTAGGTTTAACTATAGCTCAGAGAGTACAAAAAATAGTTGCAAAGAATGTCATGGCTAGTTTTTTTGTGATTTGTTTTTTTGGCTTTGACTTTTTTTTTTCCTTTTTTTTTTTTTTCCTTTCCCTTCTGGGAAGGGAAAGGGATAGTAAGCAACTATCACTTCTTAACAGGAAAACTGACAAAACCAAAGTTTTTGGTTCCTGAGGTGCAGGGTACTTCCTCACACCTTGTGCTCTTGGTGAAAACCATGTATTGTGCAATCTTCATTGTAGTTCATCAGCCCCATAATGGAGAGCTAGAGTCATAGGCTGTGTGAGTTTAAAGGCTGTCAATGCTCCTCTGAAGCTGTCACACCTGAAAGACATCACGTGGGACTTAAGGAAACTAGTACGAGGATGGAAGGAATGGGTGCTCTTCTGAAAAAGAGCATCTCTCTTTCAAACAGGTCAGGGTTTGTTTGTCATTTGAATATATTTATGAAAATGAATGAAGAGTAGGACTGCTTATTGTGAGTGCTGGGAAGGCTGCATATTCCTGGCCCTGGGTTAATGTCCTCCAGTGGACCCATGGACTGAGACAGGTTTCTTACATTTGTAGTGACAGAGACAGCCTTAGTCCTCGGCAGCTGTTCCCATAGGAATTGGAAATTACAGCCACAGCAGCTGCAGCCACAGCTCAGCCCATTAACTTAGGTTGCTTCAATTTTATATTAATATGCTGGGCCTTGTTTTGCTGTGAGTGCATGTTGTCTGTTCTGCAGCCTCTGCTGTGGCACAAAGAGCAGATAACAGGGTGGGACAAACAGGTGGTTACAGGCAATTCTGCTAACAGCTATTGAGCCATGATGGTGTTTAGAAATGATTGGCCTTGGGAGCTTTAACAAGAGATCTTACTGTCATTTAAAGTCCTCATTGTCTCTTGGAATCTGGCACTTGGAGCCTCTTCTTCATTTGTTTGGACATTTCACCTCACTGTGGTAGCACTTGGAGTTTTAAGGCACATGTCCTGTACAGTCAAGACAGTAAGTTAGAGCGTGATGTAAAACCACATTAGTAGAAGTGCAGTCAGTTCAATGTGGACCCTCTCATTCAGAAGCAAAGTACCCATCCAGGAATCTAATGAGCTTTAGCTAATGTGCTTTCACTTTTCAGCCATCTTTAATTAGTCTTTCAAGTCCCTGTGTTTCTTAATCAGTGCAGGCTTCAGGTCTTGTGCATCCTACCCACCATCTAGTGCATACTGTCTGTTACCAGAAAGCTCAAGAAAGAGTACAGATCAGCACAGGCCCTTCCAAGTGGAGAAAAATATTGCTGTCTACTATATGTGGTTTGCTTTAAAATACAATTAGGTTCCCTCAGTAGCAATGTGGTATGCTCTCTATATACAGCTCTGGAAGCTGATTTAACTTCAGTTATTAATCTCAGCAGCTGTTTATGGCATTGTATAGTACAGCTATAAGAAATAAAGATTATCCCTTAAATAAGTGTAAAGATATGCAGGCAGCAAAGTGCAGTATTCTCACAGCAGCCTAACCACAGATATGCTATACTGCTGTGTAATAGACCCTACACTTAGAATAAAGTTTAAACGCTCTTTTCTCTGCCAGTATTGTGTGGGATTTTTTTTCCTGAATTGCCAGAAAAGTCAAGGTGGCCAGAGTTCTTCCTGAAGACTCAGAAATTTGGGCATAGAATTAAGATAAGCAAACTAACCCCTACTTAAAATTGTGTATTTTATAATATTAACATTTTTTATGTTGGGAGAGGCGATGAAAATATTTGTGAGATAATAAAAAACACTTCTGCGGCCATAAGTTTGTGACAATTTCTGTTCAATGGATGAGTGGAAGTCTGTGAAACTTCACCTTTTCTAGAAACTTGACTTTACCTCATGGGTAGTCCCCAGGGTTCAGTAGCACCAGAGCTTCTGCATGAACCTGGTGTCTTGTTGCAGGACACTTTGCTCTATGTGGCTTTTTTCCAAGAAGCCTGGAGGAACAGAATTATTTTTAAGTGTTGTGTATATCTGTCAGATTTTACTGAAATTTGGTAACCATTAAAAAATAAATGAGATGGACAACATGCATTACTGTATCAGTGAGAATTCTATCAGTATTTTTGTATCTGCAGGACACTACATAAAGAACTACAAAGTGCCAGAGTACAGATAACTCATTGTATTTTACAAACTGGCCAAGGGATGAAGGACTTACATAAAAAAAAATGTTCAAGTAGCTTTACAAATGCAGATGTTATTTCCGAGCATTTTCCTTGTCTGTTTGTAAAATGTTCTCAGTTTATAAGAAAACATCTGCTATTTACGTGTTCTGGGTGCTGCCCTCCACAACCACCCACTGATCTGGGCATTGCATTGGCTCCTTTCCTCTTCACTCTTGCTGAATGAACCCCAGCCATGCATTCAGGGATACCTGGGAAAACTATGTTCCTAGCATCTTTGTACAGGTGTGTCTGCGGCTTGCATGGGGCACACAATTTTGGGGATCTGCAAGAAAGATGACAACTGCTAGTGAGAAGAGGCTCATGAGTAGCTTGTCAGTGAGATGAGGAATGGAAAGCAGTAAAATCTATAGGTAGTAGATACATTGCACAGCTATGACTGAATACCTCTAAAAAGGAGGTCTGTTGTGTAGGAAGGTGCTATTTCTAGAGTCTTATTTTGAGCATACTTGTTTTGGTTAGCCTCAAACCCACTCAGCATGGGTTTGACTTTGCCTCAGACATTGCTGCTATATATGAATGTTTCACTTAGGAGAGAGAGAACTAAAAGGCAGCACATAGCAAAGAGAAAAGCAAATGAATAGCTATTGTGTTATGAGTAAGGAAATTTAGAGGAAAAAATACAATAAACATAGTTTGTAGCCTGCTTGTATCAGACTAGCTTTTACAGAATTTTTTTTCTATTCCTAAAATAAAGCAGAAGTGTTTAAATTAAACAAATATATATAAACTTAGAATAAACCTTAATCAGTCTACCTAGATGAAAAAGAAAAGAAAGAGTGAATAAGGTTACAAGTACCACCCTCAAAGCAAGAGTCTTCAAGATGCCTGGCCTTGAATATAATTAGATAAAATTTATTATAATATATTGGTGGTTGGGTAAGTTGGGTGAAAAAAATCTAAGAAATCTAAGCATAAATACATTATCTAGTCCTAAGATTAAATGAGAGAGTAACCACTTTTGAAACCCAAAGAAAGTCCTGTAAAATTTCTTTTGTATTATTTTCCTGTTTGGCATGAATGGAATGTCTTAGCTTTTAGAAGCAGCTATTAGTATGCAGTACTGATGAATAGCAAATACTAGGCTTATGTTTTAAGAAGGCACTTATGATGATCTTGGGGTTTACAGGCTGTGACCTCATCTTCTTTTAGCACACAATAAATTGCTTGAAAGTATAAGGCAAAGGAGACTAATAGAAGACTTTGAATATAACAGATACAAATTAGAATGTTTTATGTCTAAAGGAAAATAAAACTTGTCAGATGTGCTGTAGTTCTAAGTGCATAAAAAATATAGCACTACTTTATTTTTACATTTGAAGTCTTTTAGAAAATTTTGTTGATGGTTTCTTGAAATGGGAGGAGAAGGTATCAAAAAACAGCTTGAAGTTCAGAAATATTGTGTTAGCCACTAAATTCATTGTTCAGTCTCCCAAACTTGCTGGGCTTCAGCAAGCAAGACAATGTCCTTCTCAGTTGTCTTGCTGGGGCCAAAAGGCTATTTTGTGTATGGAAAGTCTTATCATAAGTATAATGAAATTTAAATAATTGATTTCTTAAGTTGGTCTCCTGAGATATACTAGTGAAGTGGAAAGAGGTTTTCTTTAGGACCTTTGGTGCAGAAAGCTCTGTCATAGTCTGACCTTAGCTGAGAGAAGTTAAAAGACTCCATTTCTTGCTGATTTAGGGTCCCACAGTCTTGTTTTTCAGCAGATGTTGGAAGCCATTTATGGCTATTCCACAATCTATATAATTACTTGACCTATCTCAGAGTCATATGACTTTAAGAATATAGAATAATTGACTGGAAAAAAGGAACAAAAACCAGTTTCTTATTCCAGTCATGCATCCCTTCTTCCATCAGAAACAATGATTTCTTTCTGCGCTGTGGTGGCAGATGAATCCTTTTGTATTGCTTATGAACAGCTCCGCATGTGTATCTTTAAAGGAAAAGAAATCCTTTCTTTCCTAACCTGCAGCCAAATTGCACAAAACCTTTCTTCAGCTTGGGACACCAGAGCTTTTCTGAGTTAACTGTGTGGTCCCTCAGACATACAAAAGGCCCTCGATGCCCACTCTTCTGAGGTGTTCCTCTCCTCACTAGCTCCTGTTTATGCCTCTCTGTTCGTTACACAGACTCCTATAGCAATCTGGTCTAAGGGTGTTTCATACCAGATTGAAAAATCTGGAAGCGAAAGAAGAAAATACCAACTTATGGTTTTCCACAAATTCTCAAGTGGAGCCATTAATTTTGAAAATTTCTGTCTAGATCAGATAGCCTGTTCCTGTCCCTTTTGAAGACTGGATCTTGTAAAATAAAACCATGAGGTTTATCACCAATATTTTTCTAGTCCCTGTTTCAAGGCTCAGTGCTCAAGTCTCTGGATTTTTTCCAGATGCTGCCATCCTTGTATAAGCCCAAGGGACTCTGTCCTTCATCTGAATGCTTGTTGGATTTTAATTTTTATTTTCTTTCTATCTCAGTACCTAATAAGGTGGCTCATGTCTGTTCAACTACAGCATGTTACTGCCCACCAGTCAGCTAAGCCACCAGAGGCAGCACCAGTGTCTGATCCAGAACCAGAACACCCCACAAATGAATGCAACAGTCACATTTCCCCAGCTTAGTACTCTCACCAGCTGAGGGCTCAAGCAGTGCACTTGATGTGGTTATGAGGATTGAATGTCTCTGGAAATTCAAGAGACAATGCCACTGACCATAACAAATGTATCTACCTGGATACCTTACTGAGTTTGATAATTGGAAAACAAGATTAAGGGTCTGAAATGAAGTTATAAGAAAACCAAAGACTACAGTGAACAATAGGACTTTTTTATTCATAGAGAAGACTCAGTTTTAAGATACTACATGGGTCTAATCCCTAATTAATCAGGGAATTCTTTGTGTTAAGGTGTGGGATAATATTTTGTATGAGGCTAAGTCATTTCTGCTGGTGAAGAGGAAGAAGACAAAGCTCATGATCAGCCAGCTAGGGAGGAGGAACATGGAGCCTCACAGTGGTCAGCATTTCTCAATAGTAGTTATCTGGGGATCACTGATGAAGTGATGAATGCTTCTCATTCTCCAGTGCTTCCATCAGTGCTAAGCCTCCTGCATTTGCAGTGTATCTTCTCAGATCACAGATGTTGCAAAAGTCATTTCTCCTCGGAGAATGTCAACATCATGACAGAATATTTAGCAAAACAATGAATTGCACATGCATCCCCACCTCTGCTTATAGGCTACCTAGCTGTAGGTAGCCCATGCTGAACATGAAACAGTTCCAAGTATGGCATATTGCCACAGGAAGGACTGTTGTGAGGCTCAGATGTGGACCTGTGCTCACTGAAACTTGCAAAACCAAAAAATTGCTGAGATGTATTTCTGTTGTCTTTGTCATGTTGAGATATGAAGCACATCTACATAGTGTAAAGATAGTCCAATGTTTTCTTCTGAAGCAGTGGTTTACATCACAAAAAGTCAGTTTATTCTTATCAAGAAGCCAACCACAAATATCTTTGTGATGGAACATTGCCCACATTCTGCAGTGAATATGAACAGTGGCAAGCAATGCAGAATACCAATGGCTTGCCCATGGTGCCTGCTGTGGCTAATTTGATGGAAATATGTAATCATATGTTTATGCCAGATCTGCATTACTTTAGCGGGATTTTTCAGTTCTTGCAGTAGGGACACAAGCAAAGAAAGGAACTGAGGAACTGAAACTGCATCCTAGAGAACAGAAATGGTCTTTTGTTTAGCCAATGGAAAATTGTGTGTTTAAGTGCATAGGCTGGCAATGTTGAATCTCCACTACTACAGATCCAGAGTTGAATTTTTAGTTTTCTTTTCAGATCTTACACTATCCAAAACTGTTGCTTTTTCTCTGTAGGTGATTATTTCACATTCTGTCAGTATTCCCTCACCCTTTGTCTTGGCTGGCCTGCTCTGTCACTGTAGTAATGACTGGCTACTGCAAATGAGGCACCAGGGTTTTCTACTGGACAGCACTGTGTCTTTAAACTTCTGAGAGCTAATGTGTTTTCTGCTGGGGATCATTTCTGCCTGAATGGTATTTCTTCTCTTCAAGCTCTTCAAGCTGTATACTTGGTCATTGAAATTATTTTTCATTGCTTCGTTTTCTCCCTGGGAAAACTGTAACAGATTGTCTTACAAATGTGTCTTCATGTTAGCATTCAGATTTATGTGCAAGCATACACACTGGCATGTGTAAGCTTCTCCCAAATGTTACTGTGAGTAAACCTTCATCCGTCAGCAAGCTCACAAGCAACCAACACGGGTCATGAACATCACTGAACTGAACAGATTTCTTTTGTCCCAATATTGTCAGAGAGTTTCCCCAAAGTTTTTAAACCACCAGTTGCAACCCTCAGATTTTCCCAAGGAACTACATTCAGAGTTCCATAATTAGACTATACCTGAGGTTTTTAAAGCATGTGTTACCCAGGCAGCCCAGCTGTTCAGTATGAAGTTTTCTAAGGCTATAATTGAAGGATTTTTATTTTTTTTTTTTTAACTTGCAAGAAGCATAAAACGACAGATGAGAGACTGCTGTTCTATCTATCTGTCTCTGCTTGAATTGGTTACTGGTATCTGCTGTGATTCTCATCTTGCCAAATAATGAGAAGTGGAGACGGTTGAGAACTGACTGACACTGCGTACAAATTGTCAATGTCATTTCTTCCATATGCCCATGGGCATTATTTCTGAGTCTAAGCAGTGGTAATTTATATTCACTGCCTGTTTGTCAAACTGGGAAAAAAAGAAAAAGATGGCTGAAAACTGTTTTAGTACAGTTTGAGGTTCTGCCAACAGGCAGCAAAGTCATTATTTCTGCTGCAATATAGGATACACAAACACACAATGACCTTTCTGTTTCTTAGGCTATCCCATTCTTTGGCATTACTCAGGAGCGACATGGTCAGCTTTCCCTCTTTGTCCCCCAGATCAGCAATACACTTTTGCTAGAGGAGCTCAAAGGACTTTGCAAATGGCTCCACTTACTACTCTATACCCTCGTACTTACTGGCATTTGCACTGTTAGTGCTCTTGAACAATGTGATAGGTAGGTACTTTTTGGCCTTCTTCCAACTTTGTGTACATTGCATAGTTTTCCACCAGGTAAAGCACTGCAGAGGGTTTTTTCTTTTTCATTGTGTCAAGTTTGTGCAGACTGAGACAGGCTTGATTTAAGAAAAATGAGTTTTTAATGCAGAGCATACCCAGGAACTTCCTTCCTACAAACCAAAGAAAATTTGTCATAGGTGCTGTAATAGCTAGCAAGCGTCTTTGATGAATGATACTGATTTTCACAAAGATCCTGAGAGTTTGAATCTGTGCTGTGCTCTATTGCAAAGCCTTAGTGCTGGGCTTTCTGGGTAGCAACTAATCACAACCCCAAGCCTTTTTAGGGTTAAGAATTCCCTTTTAAAAGATGTCTTGTGTGTAAAATGATTTCAGTATAACTGCTTAAGCCATAGCAGACTGAAATTTTACAGAATTAATAAATGGTAATTAGCTTCTACGCGTATTTTAGATATACAGGTTTTTTTACCCTATAAGCACATTGGATTCAGTTTTGGTTTCAATATTAATAATCAATTGTTGAAACATCACTGAAACATCTATTAATAATTTTAAGATTTGTTAACTTTTTCAATGTCCTGCTGGTGCAAATTCTGGCTATAGGTAAGACCATTGTGGTACTGTTGCCAACTATTAAAAGGCACAATTTTAAAGGCTTGTGGACATGTTAGGAAAATGATGTATTGATGGTTAGACTCTCATGACTTGATGATAATTATTTTTAGGCCAAATCAATTCAACTGCCTGAAAAAGAAATCTGAATGTTAGATATATTTAAGTGCACTCTAATTCACATATGCTCATGAGTTAATCCATATACTGATAATTATATCAGCAAATCCACTAAAGGAATCCCAAGAATGAATAAATTCACATCTTTTAACAAAGAACAGCTAATACTAAAATGACATTATGCAGTATAAGATTAATTTTCTCCTCTGACTTCTGATGTCATTTCTGTGGCAATTTTCCCCTTTAAAAGTTGTGCAACTGAACTTCTTTGGTATATGGTGACGTTTGTAGCCAATTAATCTTTTTTAGTTTTTTTCCCTCCATTTTAGCTTTCTCTTTTCTCTCCGAAGTTTTAAAAAATTCATCTCAGTTGTGTAGCGATCAAACATTTTCTTTCAATTTGTTCCAATGACATAGTTAAAAGATTTAGAGATTATTTTCCATGGTATGCTTTATACCTCCACTTCTTCTCAACCAGATAAGCGAGAAGTGGTACAAACTAAGAAGTCTATTGGGTCAGGTCTTGGTCCTAAAGACGTCATCTTGGGGTGATAACAATATAATGTTTTTATTGTCAGAAGTTAAAATTTTTGACAAAAATAATTTGAGGGGAATAATGTCAGTTTTCTTTAATTAAGTTTTTTCTCCTAAAGAATTAAAAGTTACAAGAAAACTACTTCTCTGTACTCCTCCAGAACTTTATGCGCACATGCACTTGATGTTAACATTGTGCAATTACCTAGTATGACATAGACTCAGTCCTGCAAAGCTTTATTTACCATTGTTGATGCACTGGTTTTGACAACTTTACTTCCCCAATGATGCCTTAATGCATGAATAAGTAAGACTAGGGCTATAACATGCTTGACCTGCCATTGTTTTTGAAAGGATCTGGAAGAGAGTTTAGAACCACGTAACTCCTTTTCAAAAGGTTAGCATACTTAAAAGGATTTGAAAATCCACCATTGCACTGAAAGCCAGTGATAGTTAGACATTTGCATGACTCATTTTTTAAAGTGAGAACTGGTCTTCAGGTCACATAAATGCTTTTGAAATTTTTAGCTTGTATCGTGCATAAAAATATTCACAAAGGAAATTTTTAACTTATAACTGAGTGAAAAGTCTAGACAGGGTAACCGGTTCAAAGCCTTGTTTCTGGTAGAAGGCTGCATTAGTATTAAGATTTTGGCTTTGGCCTTGAAAGGCTGAATTTTTTTGGCATATCAAGGCTATTTTTCTGCATTCATATTGACACTGATGGAAAATATATATTGTGAATGGCAGTTGATTTTCAGATATTGTAAGTATGCAGTAGGCGGAGATGTTTTCCTTCTGATTTTTGTGCCAGGGAAAGGCTGCCAATTGTAATACAGTGGACGAGAAGTCTGGTAGTAAAGTGCATAACAATTTTTCTTGATTTAAGCCTAAAGGGCCATGCACTTAACATTTACAAAGAAGGATATATATTTTTAACTCTCTCCTCTGTTTGGTAAGACAGTGGAAGAAATGTCATATAAGGCATTATTTCTGTGAAATTAGCAGATGGATTTTATAGAAGGTATTTCCCTAGAACTATAAAAACAGCAAAGAAGAATGGACATTATACTAAACCCACAGGCATTTCACATTGCCACAGAAAGCAGAACTTTAGACTGTCATGTGTAATAGCAAAGGAAAGAAGCATCCACCAACCCATGAGAATGGATCAAGGTTCAGGTACTATAGTGCTGAACATACTGTTACAGGAGTGTACTTAGGGCATCTTGGGAACAATTATGACCTCCAATATAAAACCATGGTATTGTAACTAATGTAAATATTCAATAGGAAACAAGGTAGAAGTAAAGGTTGATTTTCTCAGTAGAGAAAATCTGCTACTACATATGAGGTTCTGTGCTATATGGAATATTCTTAAAAAACATGGAAAAGGGATAGTCTGGTACTCAAGGTAACAAACTGACAACAAATATGTGCAGGAATATCTCACAATATTAGCTGTAGAATGAATGAGGAAGAGATCTAATAATAGATATGGCTCTATGAAAAGTGTCAAGTTGTGGTTTCAATAGCAGACCAAAGTGCAAACTGAATGTAAGGAATTAAAAGGAAAGAACTGAGAGAATAAAAAAGAAAACAATAATTATGATATTTTTATGACATTATTAAATCTATGGAACACTCACATCTTGAGTTCAGTGAACTAGAGCTGAAAAAATGCACAATGAAGAGAACATCATCAAAGGTATGGAACTACTTTAGTATAGGAAAGGACCACATATTCTAATACTCTCCATCAGAAAAGCACTGCATGTCCTTTGATATGACTAATTTTTCATTTATTATTCCTCTCAGCTTCACTGGACATATTTCAGCTTTATGCCCAGAAAGACAGATACTCTCATTAGCTACTCAGAAATTTATCAGGTAACCATTGTGTAGCGCCTTACACTTAGATTAAAACTGTTTGATATGACTGCAATCTATATATTCATATACGGGATGAAATATTCACATCTTTTTTTTGGTCACTCAGAAAAAACTGTGGCAAATGAATGTACAATGGATTGAAAAAGTAAACAGCTATGGTTTAAAGATTAAGTGAAATTTAAATATTTAAAATATGTAGAATTTAAGTGCCTTTCATTAGGCGCATCAAGTAAGTATGTTAACCCCTTATACAGCTAAGGACAATATGTAGAAAGACAGACTTCAAAGCATCTGCAAGAGTACAAACAGCTGGGTTTAGACAAAATTAAAAGGGCAAAAAAGAAACGCATTAAAAATGCAGAAATGTATCAATTCTAACAAAAACCACTGTAAAATTTAAAATATGTGAGAAGAATAAAGGAAAGTTTTACAGTGCCTAAATTATGTATTAACAGCAGAGTCAAACTTCAATTCACAGTAAAAGGAAGCCATTCCTAACAAAGCATGTTCCTATCATTTTTCAGCAAATTTCTGTGGGCAATTATCTGACTTCTTATTGCTTGCTAGTGAGGTGCCTAGTTTAAGATCATTGTTGAAGTTAAACACTGAGTGCTACATTTTTTTCAGAATATGATTATCCTGTGTTAGGATGGCTCTCTAAGAAGAAATTGTCAGGGAGGTTTGCACTTAGCCAAGCATTATACTGCTTGCTTAATTAAAAGAATAAACACAAAAAGGGTAATTTAAAAAAATAAATATTTCTAAATTATTTTTTACGTACCTGTAGCTAATTTATAATGTTTTCTCTGGATCAGGATGGAATTGCTAAGATATGCTGATTTGAGGGTTTTTTTCCTTTGTCAAAGAAAAGGTAATTTTTCATTGTGGTGACTTTCTCTGACTTTGAATCGCTGGTAGGCAGGTGATTTGAGAATAACAGCATTTGCCTCGCAGAAGATGGAAGCTTGACTTCTGTTCTCATGCCAAATTCTGCCAGGTTAATTAACTCAATATCAAAATATTTGCTTGTTTTGTCAGATAAAGAAAAGGAAAAGAGTACAAAGAAGTCAGGATAAAGGAATAAACTAGGAATTAGCCCCTCAATTTCTTCACTGTCTAAGCAGAGCGCACAAGGAAGTAAATTTAAGTCTTAAATGATTTTTCTTTACCAGACAGACCATATCAGGATCAGATATTGATTACAGCTTGCGTTTTTGTGCTCTGATGCTTTTTATTGACTTTTCTCTTCAGTGCCCTGTGATGCAGTACCTAAGTGATTGGATCAGTATATTTTCCCTTTAGCATAACACAAGAAATTTTGGATGCCTTACAGATGCATGTATTAGGTCCCTAAATATACGGTGTTCACACAAAATGAAAAAGAAATATATCATTCTTAAGAGGTAAAGATGAAAGACACTGATGAAAATGCTTTTTTGTTCTGAAGATCTGTGCAGAAAGGTAGGAAGGTCTATTTATAGCAGGCTTTTCCTCAGAAAAGAAACATGGCGTGGCATCTGAATGTCCATGGGTTTTCTGCTAGTCTGTGCAGAGTCTGGGCTAGTTGGATGAGGTGTGCTAGTATCAGCTTTATTTTTCCTTTGTTCTCTGATTTTGGTAGAGAAATATCACTGGGCTTGATTCTCTTTTATGTTTGGGGTCTTACACACCAGAACAGTATGTCCCTGCATACTCCCAGGGAGGGGGTGATTTGTCCAAGGACAGCAGATATGAACTCCTGAACACCTTAAGCTGTGTACTTAGTAGAAGCTGCATTTACTCAGGACATTAGATAGCTTTCCTGCATTACTGTTTCCTATCAAAGCAGAGTTGTTCTTGTGGGTAATCAAAGTTATAGAAATTTCACAGCCAGTGGTATAGCTTTTGCTTTATTGGTAGCTGGGGAAACATTAATGCAATGACATGTTTTGTAATGAAAGGAGGGAGGAGGCACGGGAGGTGTGGGGCTGCAGGACACAGGCTAGAGCCTTTGGGGTGCTGCTGAGAATGTAACATTTCTAGGTCAATAACCACTCTGGTTTTCTTCAGTGTAAGCTAATGCTTCCCTCCTTTAGTCTTATGTAAGCCAGTTATAAAACTTCTCCCATTTTACTATGTCAGCACTTCTCAGTCCTTAATATTTTTTCTTCTCAGTTCTTAATATTTTTTCTTCACCTAGATTCTGGGAGGTAGGTAAAAACGAGTCTATAGATATAGAATGGGGGAATCTAGCAAATTGTTGAAGCAATGGTGGCTCATGTGTGAGAAAGTAAAAAGTAACAGATGAAAACAGGACCACAGTAAGAACAGTTTTCATAGTTCAAGTGCCTTTTAATCAACCCTTTGCCTTTTCTTCATGATTTAGATCAGGGCCAAAGAAGAATGTAGGCAACATATACTTGAGTTTTGCTAAAATACCTCTCCAAATATCCCTTCGTGGACCCATACTTCACATGGTCTGTCTCTTTCTTATGAGCATGGATTAGTATAAAATATTCGGACTCAAGTGTTTATAACCCAAAGGCTTAAGATGATGTGTCATACATTTCATGCATGCCTCAGTCAGGGACTGACCACTTCCATTCTATGAGTGATGGGGAGAGAAATCGTAATTATTTGAGCAGGGAATTAGGTTGAATAGGAAAAGAGGGGAAAGCAGGCATGTGGCATTTTCCTACTGCTTTTAGGTCAGATGTATCTTGGAAATGTTGTCCTAATTTGGAAGACAGGGCCCAGAGAGTGGTGGTAAATGGTGCGACATCCATTTGGTGGCAGGTCACTAATGGCTTAGTACTGGGGTCAGCATTGTTTAATATCTTTATAAGTGATCTGGATGAGGGGGTTGAGGGTACCCTCTGTAAGTTTGCAGATGACGCTAAATTGGGTGGGAGTGTTGATCTGCTGGAGGGTAGGAGGGCTCTGCAGAGTGATGTAGACAGGCTGGATAGATGGGATGAGGCTGACATTATGACCTTAAATAAGGCGAAGTGCTGAGTGCACTTGGGTCACAACAACTCCAGGCAGTGATACAGACTGGAGGAGGAGTGGCTGGAAAGCTGCCCAGGGGAAAAGGACCTGGGCATGCTGGTTGACAGCAGCTGAACATGAGCCAGCAGTGTGCCCAGGTGGCCAAGAAGGCCAATGGCATCCTGGCCTGTATCAGAAAGTGTGTGGCCAGCAGGACCAGGGAAGTGATTGTTCCCCTGTACTTGGCACTGGTGAGGCTCTACCTCAAGTGCTGTGTCCTGTTCTGGTCACTTCATTTAAGAAGGATATTGAGGTGCTGTAGTGGGTCCAGAGAAGAGAAATAAAGCTTGTAAAGGATTTTGAGAGTAAGTTGTATGAGAATTGGCTGAGGGAGCTGGGATTGTTTAGCCTGGAAAAAAGCAGGCTCAGGGGAGATCTTATCACTCTCTACAATCACCTGAAAGGAGGTTGTAGCCAGCAGGGGGTTGTCCTCTTTTCCCAGGCAACTAGCAATAGGACAAGAGGAAATGGCTTCAAGCTGCCCCAGCTGCCCCAGGGGAGGTTCAGGCTGGACATCAGGAAGAATTTATTCACTGAAAGCATTATCAAGCACTGTAAAAGGCTGCACAGGGGGGTGGTGAAGTCACCATCCCTGAAAGTTTTCAAGAAATGACTGGACATGGCACTTAGAACTATGGTTTAGTTGACAATGTGTTCAGTGTTCAGTCAATGATCTTGGAGATCTTTTCCAACCCTAATGATTCTATGATTCTATTCTATGATTACTGACATAATCAAAATGTGGTGGGAGATCCTGTTATGATGCCTCAGTGTTAAGACAACAGACTTGAGATTCTTGGAGTTTTTGGAGAAAACAATTCATCCCTCTTAACAGAAAAGTCTAAAAAATATCTTTGTGAAATGTCTTACACACCACATGGAGGGAAGCTGAAAGCTTAAGAAAAGTCTTGTTGAAAGATTGCCTGAAGTCCCATCTAGTGCTACGATGGCAGAGCAGCTTGTGTTTCCCAATAACAAGAGTGCAGCTGTAGGGCAGCTGCACAGTGTTGGAGGCAGCTTTTCCAGTGCTCCTGGGGGTACAGAGTGACCCACCATTGCACTAATGTGAGACAGTAATTGCCCCTTACTCTCTGGCCCAATGAGAACAGAAAATCAGCACAAGCTGAATGAGCAGTGTGAAACAGCATTATTTCTTTCCTTTTCAAAGTGCCTCAAGCAGTGTGAACTGGATCGCTGCCTTGAAGTAATTTAGCGCTTCACCCAGCAAAATGTCTAAGTGTGCATTTAACTATAAGCAAGCGAATAATCACACTGGAGTCACTTAAGGGCCCTGTGCTCATATGCTTTGCTGGAGCGGGACCTGAGCTTCCAGCTAGCTGGAATGTCCTGTGTGGGCCTCACATATAGGACTAAACTTAAGTGCATAGGCTCCTAACAGCTCAAAGGATATGCTAATTCTTGCATAATTTCTTAATTTTCAGTATTTTAATCAAATTACTAGTGGTTGAGTAACTAATGCAAAATTCACTGATGCTCTAGAGACACAGTAAAGTTATTAGTATTTTTTCTCCTACCTGTTTATTTCCATAGCAAAAATATTTGTGGTAGTGGCCACTGCAAAATGAATCCCCATCAGTGCTGTGTGACCCCCCATATGACCCTTTGGAACTGATTTTCCTGGTGATGAAAGACAAAGAACCAGAATGCCTACTGATCACTTGATAGGGAACACAGCAGATTGAGGCTGTGGTGGCAACATTGCTCATCCCAAGAGTTTTAATTTGAGCAGGCTGCAGTCAGGTGCTAAGCCTGCTCTCTGGTACAAGAGCAACCTGTTCCTGTCTGCCACTCAAACTGACAAGCTGTTTCCCTAGTAATTAATTCATTATAAAGTAATGAGTTTGTCAAGTTAAAGAGGTATATGGTACTCTAAAGAAGGAGGATGAAACTGGTAACAAAATAAAAAAAAAAAGATGACTTGAGCTCTAGGAAGATATAGTGGGAATATATTTCTTTCTTCTATTGTCAAATCTGGATAAACAAAAAAATACTTTGTTCCACAATCATTAAAAATACCTGTAGATGATATTTATAGATTTCTATTTATAGAGCACTGTTCTTCAGATTTTGGTGTATATTCTACTAAGGTAATTAAACTGAATATGGATTAGAATACTGGCTTTTTTTTTAATATGAGATTTTTCCTAAGATTTTCAGTTCTGAATTTTTTTTTAAGGGATAGATTTATTTTTCAAATGTTCATGAGGAGATTTCTTTTTAACTTAGAACTTTTTCAGATGCAATGTTATGAGTTTCTGGTGTTATCTTTTTTGTTTTATACTTTACTTTTACTTCCTTCTTCTACTTTTCATTCTTTTCTGTAAGGAAAAATTTAAAAAATTTCTAAAATATGTAAAATAAGATTTGTCAAAAATCAGAAAAAAGAAAACTTCACAAAAGCAGAAAATCCTTTTAAAACACAGCTGCGAACAAAAATATCTCAACCAACTTTAGTTACAGTTTTGATTAAAAGTGCTCCTCTGGCCATATTGGGAAGATAAGGCTTCAGCAATTAACAGGTTATCTTAAGAATGAAAAAAGACCAAAAAAGCTGTTCAGGTAGTAGGGGCTCCATTGTGGGAACTGTTATGCTTAGCAAGTGGAAAAGGAATGGACAAAGGTGTATACAATGCTTCTTCTTCAAGCGAGGAAGGAGAAGAGAGGAAACATATGGACTTGCTTACTGCTGTGAGAAGCTGTAAAAATCATCTGGTTTAAACCGCAGCTCCTGCAAACTGAGGTTATAATTGAAGGTGCTCATTCACTCCAGCTGTGAATCTGTCCCAAGGAGGGACAATTTCAGCATGGTCCTTCATAGGAAGGTGTTGGAAATATCTGACTGTGAGAGTGCAGTGTGTGAACAGGAGCACTTTCCAAGTTTGTCACTCGCCAAGTTGAAACAGCTGAATATAACTGGAATGACTAAGCCCTTGGAGCAGATTTTTAGGGCATGACCACTGAAGAGCCTTTTAGTAAACCCCTGGTGTTTTAAGGACCCTTAAAACGCTTCTTCTGTTTGCTTACAGGTCAGTTGTGGCCCTGCTCCTCCCCTTTCTATCCCTGTTACATTTAATCAGCCTGAGTACAGTTCACTGCTCCAGATGTATTGATTCTTAAAGCAGATTTCAGCAGAACCTAAAAAAGGAAGCATAGACTGTTCCCGTCTTTTTTCTTTGACTGATGCTTTCTTTTACCCTACATGACAAAGTGATAGATGTACTTAGTTAACTTTCTGCAAAATCATTAATGCCACCCTTACCGGTTGGCTACCCAGGTATTGGTTAAATAGCTGTCATGTGTTTTTTACTTGAGACACTGCAGTACTTTATAATCAGACCATTAATTTTCTTCCAAGGCTGGTCCTACAGAACTGGTTTGAAATGCATAGCTAAGGGAGATGAAAACTAGCACCCTTTCTAGCAATGAGATTTTTCCCATTTTTGCCTCAGATTAAAGCTGCAAATTGAAAACGTTTACTTGAAAAAGCTGAGGTAAGTGTTCCAATAAGATTCTTCTGGTGTTCTGTCCTCTATCCCCTACACCCCCACCTCCCCCCATGATTAGAGTCTACAATAAAGCAATTTATAACTACCTCTCCAGTTCCCTTGACCCCTTATAGTACCTGAGGTCACTGTACCTGCTATATAAGTGACTGCTCACAGAAGGAGGTCATCTGGTCTAGTCCCTGATGTACCCACTGAATTTCACTTTGACCCCTTTGATCCCCGTTGAATTCTGACATTTGATAAGTGCTCCTGTTAATGCTCAGCCAAAGTTATCATCCCCAGAAGGGGTGCCAGTCTCAGGCTTAGAGCCTGACATTCTAGAGAATCCACCACCAGCCTCCACAGATGTATCTCTATTGTGATTGAGAAATGACTTCTGATTCATCTGACTTTTGTCTTTGTAGATTACAAATGCTTTTATTACTCTGTATTTTTTCCCTGTGAAGATCTTTGTATAGTAGTCAAAACATTCTGTAGTTGTCATTTTGATAAGCTAAACAATTATGAGCTCTTTAATATTCTCTTTGTAAGATATTTTCTGCAACCCTAAAATATATTGGTGAATACTTTTCTGTGCTTTACTTCATTTTTAAACATCGTTTTGAAAGTACGGAAAACAAAATCTTAGCCAGCTTTACAACCAGCCTACAAAGTGCACAGACAAAGGTAACATTCTGCTATTTCTGTTTAGTCCTCCCCTGTTTATATAGTAATGACTGGAAACTGGTTTCATCGGAGTCGGAGCTCATTTACTCCGATTTCTAAAATTTGTTCTAGTCTTGTGGAGATAGACTATTTTGTGTCTTAGTATGCAGATATTCTATGTTCAAATGTATTCCCTCTTGTCAATGGAATTCAGTTATCCAGATCCAACTTGTTTTCATTTATTTTGTTATTATTTTGTAATTGCTTATTGTCTTCTAGTCCATCTTCTCCTGCCAACTTTCTGCAGTAAAACAGCAGTCAGTCTACTGCTAATCTGGTGAATATCCAGCAAAAATTCTCCATTTCATGAGGATTCCTCACTGGCAACTATTTCTTGAATGATGCCAATTAAAGAATTATAAATCCATACAGTATGTATGTCATTGACAGTGATTAATAAAAAAAGTCAGAAGCCTCATAGTGTGGCTTCAGTTGCCTGGCATCTGTGTGATTTCCTGTGGTTTGAAGACTAGAGGATATTTAAACATTTGGACAAGCTTCCTGGTTGTATCATGGATGTGGTGCCTGGGAAGGAAGTTGCACAGGAAGCTCTACTCTGAGACATGGACAGAGAAGAACCATCTGAAATTCAACAAAAGCAACTGCAGGGTCCTGCACCCAGGGAGGAATAACCCAGAGCACTACTACAGGCTGAGTGCTGACCTGCTAGAAAGCAGCTCTGTGGAGAAAGACCTGGAGGTCCTTGTGAACGACAAGCTGTCCATGAGCCAGCAGTGTGCCCTTATGGACAAGAAGACCAGTGGTATCCTGGGGTGCGTTAGGGAGAGAATTACCAGCAGGTCAAAGAAGGTGATCCTCAGCCCTAATGAGACTGCACCTGGAGTACTGCGTCCAGTTCTGAGATCCTCGGTACAAGAGAGACATGGAGCTCATGGAGTGGGTCCAGCAGAGGGCAACAAAGATGTTTAGGGACTGGAGCATCTCTTAGGAGGAAAGTGTAAGAGAGTTGGACCTGTTCAGTCTTGAGAAGAGATGACTGAGAGGGGACCTCATCAAGCTGTATTTCCTATTTGAGTGGTACAGGGGTGGCACTTTTGTGCAGGATAGATAGAAACCTTATTTCTTATGGTACTATAAACTTCTTGCCTTCAGTGTTGTAGAGGAATTATGAGGTCCTGTGGGTGAAAAACAGAGATTAAAGACATAACATTAGAGATTGGAGTATGAAAAGTTGGGGCTATACTTTACACTGTATTCTGCATGGCCATTTTGTTTTTGCTTTTCTCTTTCTCACTGTATCTTGTTTTTTTTTCCCAAATTTTCTGTGCCTTTCTATTCTGTCTTCTACCTTTCAGGGTATTTATACTGCAGCACCTGTGTATTCAGCCTCTGGCAGCTCCTGAATGTCATTGCTTTGAAGGAACTGAATGTCCTTAATTTTATTTCACCTATTCTCTCACAGAGGGTGACAGATCACAAATACAGTGAGGGGAAAGAGCAGTATGAACATTACTATGAATGTGAGCACACCATGGCACACTGAGAACAATATTGCCTTTGCTTTGTTAAAAATGTTATTTGTAAATGTAAATTAAAGGGGTCCCTCACACAACAGATTCATTAAATTAGTCTACTGCCTAATGAAAAAACTTTTCTCACTTTGCTTCTTGTTTTTTTCCTTCCATTGCCTAAACCATGTTAAAATTCGTCAGTATCACATATGTAGCATAATATACATAAAGGAAGTAAAGGATCTCCAAGACTCGTGTGATGCTGCAAGTGTAACCACAATGGTTCCCCAATTTACTCCTTTCTTTTCAGTTGTACCTGGGTTTTTATACCATCATCACTTCTGTAATGCCATGTTCCATATAGGTTTCTCAATGGAGTGTCTCTTGCCATCTCCTTAATGTCTTTCAAATGAGTTTTTATTGCTGGTCTTTCTCTTGTCTTTCTACATATTTAAGTGGATGCCCCCTGACAAGTCACAGACAGATGTCATGCTGCTTTCTATTGTGTTGTGGCTCTGCTGAGCTCTAATATGTGCTTTCTCCTTCTAATGTGTGCAAGAAGATCAGCAAGCACCTGGCCACCATTTCAAGTATCTGCTACGGTCTTTGTCCCCTTTTCTTGCCAGTCTCTCCAGCACTCTTCCTTTTCTAACAGGTTTAAATTTCTGGTTTGAGATTTTGATAAAGATCCTTTTAAAACACGTTTTACTCATCGTGGAATGAAATAAGATCACACTGTGTCAGTGCTGCGTACTTTGCACGGCTATTCCATCTAAAAATTCTGTTGTGGATGTTGTTGGCAGTCTTAATAAAAATTCTGAATTATCTGGGCTACTCAGGTACTAGACCTGGTAGATCAGAGCAGATGCCTACCTTGGAGACCACCTCAGGTCTTTTAACTAGAAGAAGTAGCAGCTGCGTTTCCTGAAGCTCTCCAATATGTTGTCTGTGCTACTTTTATGATAGATGGTAAGGATTTATTTATCTGTAGTTAGTGATCTTATTTTTTATTAATCCGAATGAAAAAGGGATCTATTGTTTTCTGCAGCAAAATCTACTGCTGCATCTATTGTGCTACACATCTAGCAAAAATTTTTACATTCCAGTTAGTGACAAAGAGCAGAGAGCTAATATATGAATCCTCTTGAGTTTCTCTTTTAGTTCTTCTTGGCCTATTCTGGAATTTAGCTGGAAAGTACATGTTTCACCAAATTTTACTCCTTTGTTGTGAGGAAAAAAAAAAAAAACAAAGCCATGGAAAAAACTCAAAATATGCAAGATGAGGTCACCCTTCATCTTATTGTACAGTTTGTTCCTGTTGGAAAAATTAAATATGTTAGTGCAGAATTTATCATTATGCCCAAAAAAGAAGGCTGCTCAAAACCTAAAAGCAAAACATTAAGAAAAAGTAAGAACAGAGATATTTTTGTTATTGAGTTTGTCTTTACAGATTGTAAATTGAAAGGTCAGTATATGTCTCGAGTGTTTTCTCCACCCAAAGAGTGGTTCTGTACAGACATTAGACACATGTATTCTTTTGATATGGGAAGTGGAATCTCCAATATCCTTCCATTATGGAGATTATAGAAGTCTTATCTGTATGTTTTACTTGGCTATGAGCATCACTGCTCTTGAAAAGATATATTTCAATGAACAAGACTACAGCTTGAAACATTTTAGGTGCTTTTATCTTAAGCACTCGTGGTAATCATTGCTTTGTATTATTATTTTATTATGTGGCTATTTATCATTTCATATGGAAGATGTTTTTACAACTGGGTTGCTCTCTGAAAGAGAGCTAGGGAAAAAGACATAGAACTTTGTTTCAGAAGAAATCTCATTTCTTAGTCATATACATATGCAGGACCCTTTAGGAACTTAGTGCAATATTTCCCTCTCTAGTCAAATTTTCAGCTATGTGCATTATACATTTTTTTTTTTTGGACATGGAAGCATATATTTCTCATTTTAAGAAAAAGAGGTTTTTTTAAAAAATAATTTTTAATTTTATTTTTTGATAGTATCTAGAGGTTGAAATCAGAATTGGGCTTTTGTGGACTAAATACATAGCCATATTATGACATGATGGATTCTACTTCAAAGAGTTAACAATACTAAAGGGAAGATGGGAATCTCAGTTAATTTCAGCTGCAGGGAGAAGCTCTGATTTTAAAAGGTTTCTGAACCATTTCATCTTTTAATGTCCCAGTATTACCTGTCTTATCAGTGATAAATATTTAGCACTTCATACTTTTGCAAAAGGACTTACAGACCTTGCTTTATTCATTTGTATTTTCGGGATGATGGATTATGATATGAGTCCTTCAACATTTGGTGCTGGAACAAACACTGAATCCAACCTTTCTTTTCAATAGAGAGAGAGATGCTGAAGCTAAGCACAAAAGAGCTACACAAACCATTGGTAGGAAACCTATTCATTGTTTAATACTTTGGAGTTATGCTTCTCATGTAGAAAAATATTGCTGACCTGAGGGACAAATAATTACTTATGGGAATAAATTTATTGTGTTGGTGTAAAAGAAGAATTACATTCTAGAATTCATACATGTGCCCCCCCCCAAAACCATCAACACTCTGGACGTTCTTTCTTGTGAACTATAGGCATGAACCAAAATTGATGACATTGATTTAAAATATAAACTTTTCCTGAATGGTAAGAAAACTTAAAAAAAAAGCCCACATGATAAATAAAATGTATTTTAAATCATTAGATTACACTGTGGAAAGTATTTATAATTAACTGCTGAGGTGCTGCCAGCTTTGTGCTAATTGGACTATCTTACTTCTCCATTACATAGACAAGTGGATGACACACTTCATAAACCACCCATTCTTATTGGCAGTAATTGATGTATCCATCGATATTTGCCCAGCCAAGAATAGAATTTTAAATATCAATGAACCATTCAGCCGTATAAACATCTCTATCACAGTCCTGTTGACAAAAAAGTTGTGTTATAAACTGCGCTTTATAGAATTAAATCTGTAAATATTCCATTCAATGTGCCCCTTTTCTTGTCTTTAAATCAGTGCAAAACAAGAAAAGACAATAACTAAGCTACCAATGGTGGCATTGTGTTGGCAAAGCTTAAGCGTTAAACTGCTGCTAAGCAAAGTATTAATCTCATGGTATGTGTGATTCTGTTCCCCAGACACTAGAGGTAGTAGTATTCACAGAATTCCTCTTCTGGCAAGTAGAAAGTGTTAAAAAATGTTGTGTATTAAACCTTGATTAGCAGTTCCCAAAGTTGAATTTAGTTCCTAGTACTGTTGGTAGCAAGTCAGATGTCTCATACTGAAAAATTCCACAAGTGTCAGAAGAGGAGCCACAACTCCTTGTAAATATTTTGTGAAGGAAAATTGCCAGAAAGAGACATCAGATACTACAAAACATGTACCTGCTTCCAAAAAAAATATGAAAGAAAAATGGAATGGTGTATACACATTATACCCTTATATTTAGCAAAAGGAGGTAAAAACGAGATTTTTAGCTGAATC
>NW_016690196.1:3412698-3442586 GCF_001604755.1 Lepidothrix coronata
ATAAAGTGGGCATTTGTTCACTGGTAGTAAAATCTGAAAACTTTAGTAAACATTTGACCACTAATAAAGGAAATAACAAATACCATGTTGTAAAAACATTCAAGAAATCAATTCTGACATAACGGTCTAACAGTATATTGTCTGTTCCCTAAGTGCATTCTTATTTCAGTTTCCAACATTACTAGCATTAGCAAGAAAAATGTCAGACATAACCACTGTTTGAGTGAGAATCACCTGCAGAGAGGGCTAAATTGAGCCATATGCATTCAATGAACTCCCAAATTAAAGCCCAAGTTAAATCTGAGTGATACCTAGACTAACCTGCTGAAGGTTGAAGATCAAATATTCTCTAGGGAATAGAGTTACATCACCATACAATTATTTATATGACAGGTTAAATGATAATATTTTAGTAGCAGCTATTGTACATATTATTGTTGTGAGTCAGAATTCAATTATTTAAAACAAATTCCGTAGGGTTTTTTTTTAAGGTTAACCTGAGTTGGAGATCAGAAACTTTTTGGATTTTGTATTGGGTGATTGGTTACAGGAATGTTTTATTAATTCTGTATGTCAGAGGTTAAGTTTAGACATTAAGAAACAATTCTGGGGGGTTTTTTTAGGGGAAACTAGTGATTTATTCAGTCCTAAGTATAACGGAACTTTAAAAACCATGCGATGAGATCTCTTCCATTCCTCACTCTTTGCATCTTCTCCATACAGAAAGCAATGATCTTCTGCATGAGGAGCACTAAAAATTGCCTCTCAGCAAGGCCATATTTTTATATAACTGAGATGAACTGGGGTCAGAATCAATGTTAATCAGCACTGGCAAAGGAAGTACATCACTGTCAGAAATAAGCTTAAATCCCTTAGTGAACTGCATTGGAAAAAAATCAGTTCTTGGAACCAGAATGAATAATCTTCTTGGGGATTTTTTTTGGTATCTTGATCATGAAAACCAGAAAATAACCTCTCCATCCTCCAGAGAGTTATACCTGAATGCTTTTGCAGTTCTTTTTAGTTGTGCATAAGATGTTAAGATTCAGAATTCTCTGGTTGTTACTCTGAAGTAGGACAAATATTCAGGAAAATATTCTGAGAAAGAAAAAAGATAACTGCTTTGTTTTTTATATAAATTCAGATTTCTTTTAATCAGTTGTAGAGTTATGCTCTTCATGTTTGAGTGTGGATTCAGGTAGGCTTGGGCAAATAAAACCATACTCGGATCTGGAACTGTGGATATATAAATGTTTTTCTCAGAGTTTGAAGTTCTGTATCAGAAAAGATCCATTTTGCAGAAGATCCCGTGTCATATGATGATGCAGTCATATCTCTGGTGTCACATTGCAATTTCTTTATGATCAAAACCAGTATCACAGGTCTTGGGAATTATATCAAGTCCCTGCAGACACAGCATTGCTGAATGTGAGAGCTGGGGGAGAATCCTAACTGTCATTCCAGAAGAGAAACTCTTCCTTATGTGACCATTTCCTCTCTAGTCTGTGGTTGCTGTGGAGGCAACGCAGGGTAATGTGAGGCAATGCTCTTGTGACACCTGAGATTAAGGAATCTCCTAGAGGAAAGAACAAAGAAAAGTTTGCAAAGGTTCTTATTGGAGCTTTCTTTGGAGCCTAAGCAAAAACATGCTGTTGGCCAGACTGACCAAGTACAGCATAGTGGATCTCAAACCATTTAAAGTAGTTGCTTTACTTTTCTGTGTGGTCTGTGTGAAAAATTAAATGGCAAAAGAAAGTTTCTTGTTTTTTGGTTTTTTCCCCCCCTGGATCTAGTATACTAAGTTACACTGATGGAAATGCCACAAAAAAAAAAAAAAAAAAAAAAGATATGGCCTATCCCTTTTCTCAGCCTTTCTCTCGCAAAAGATTTATAGCCTGGTATTCTCTCTCCATTGCTTATCAGCACAGCTACCTTGGCTAATAGCTACTCTGTTTGGAGAATGTTCAGCTTCCGGCTTGTTGTTGGTGCTCCTTTGTCATGACTTTGTGGTGGAAGAAGAGATGCAAGAATTTTTTAATTGTCTTCAGGGACAGAGAGTGATTGAGGTAGTGATTTGGCTTTAACTGAAGGCTGTTGGGGACCAGGAGATCCCCTGTCTGTAGAACTTGGGAGGCCTGTAATGTCTGGTGGGTGGGTAACATCAGGCATATTTGAAAAATGGTGCCATGAGTGGCATACTTAGATCTGGAAAAGAGTGTTACTCTGCTGACTTGGGCATCTTAACCCTCAGGATCCTTAGCAAACATTTTTGTTTACACTTTCCTGCACCATGTGCCCCATTTCATTGGGGTATCTATCCTAGGATGTATGAGACAGGCTCCTAGTTCCTCCTCTTCAGGATTTTCAACTCCTCTCATGCTCCATATTAAGGTATATTCTGAAGCAGGGTGTTCCCACATCTGCTTTTCTTATTTTATGCAGTTCTGAAGAATTCTTCAGGCTGCACTAACATGGAAAGTGGAGGACTTGAGTTACGTGCTCCCAGGAAAAGCAAGAGTCAACATTTCTCAGAATAGGTGAATATTTTGACCACTTGATTATTGGATGAGAAGAGAATACAGTTTTCTGAAGCAGAAGGTAAACAATTTGATGCCACTTCTTACAAGGTTGGAAGAAAGCGCAAGTAGAGAAAAGGAAAGGTGAAAGATTTGACAGGAGCAAAATTAGGTGCTGACATGTCTCTAGGATAAGATGAGAAATTTTGCAAATGCCTGTAGCACCTGATTCTTGACACAGATGCTCACAAAAATCTTTAAGCACAAATTCGTTCTCCAGTGAATCATTATATCTCTGCTAGAATTGATAATATTTTGTGCTTATGGGGTTTACAGTATTTCCTTTTTGACAGGCTTTAATAACTGCCTCTTCCATACCCCTAGGAAACATCAAGAATTATTTATTAGAGTCTAGGAAATGCTGAGGCCTGTGGCTGGGAGTCTTAAATGTTTGTATTTATTACTATTTGTCTAGCCACAATATTAATGTTAAAGTACAAAGTAACCAAGAAGTTGCAGACACTGGAGCCCGTAAGATCAATTTACTCAATCAAGGAGACTACGTCCCTGGGCAAAGGGACACTGATTCCTGACCAGCAATTTAATTCCAATTTTGAGGGATGCAGCAGGAATTAATGGATACATAACCTATGTATAAAGGAAGAGATTTCTCCCTGGGTAGCACTCACATTTTCTACACCAAATATTGCAGTTTGTGAAATCCAGTCCTTGCGACTCGAATGCAAATATTAATATTTGGGTTTAAATATTTTTCAGTGTTACCTAGCAACAGAAGACACAAGGCTCTTCCATAAAATTTAAATGCAATATTTATACAACTATAACCATTTATAATTCACAAAGTACAAGTTGTAATTAACCATTTAAACTGCAAAATAATTACCTAATACAAGAAATTAAAAAAGAGACAACTGTAGAAAGAAACAAGCCATTAATTGACTGTGAATGCATTTAAGATGGAAATTAATTGAATTTTTTTTTTGTTGTGGGAGAAAAGTAATTCTGGATCAGCTTCCCAACTGAACTGCAGGGACAGCCTGCCTACAGTTTTTTAAGAGCTTACCAAGATTATGACTCAAATCAAATAGCTGGGGTGCACAAAATAACAGAAGAATGATGTTTTATCCGCTAGAGTTCCTTGTCAAGCCTATAATCTATGTATTTTTTTTTCTGTACAAATTCTTTGCACCAATTCATGACTAGAAGAATAATTCAGAATTAGACTTGCTAAATAGAGCATTTAGACTAGGCTCTACTAACTAGGTTTCTTTGCAAGACTTGTTGGCTTCATATTGCTTTCAGGAGATTAAATGTCTTCTTTTCTTGTAGAACAATACCTATTTAGTTAGATCTATTCTGCATTTACTGCATTGTATTTTCCTTTTTCTAACTACATCTAAAGAGAATAAATTCTTTCCCTTTGTTCTCCCATTCACAAAGATTTCAAAAATAGAAAGGAATGCCATCAGAAAATGAAATAGAGTTCACCTTCAAAGTACTGCATGTGACTGGAAACAAAATAATTCCATTTCATGGAGTGATGTATTTTCAAAGCTTTTTCTATCTACAGATTTACTGTCATGTCAGAAAAGTAACTTGAAATCTACAACAAGGAAAAAGAGGGAAGATATCAGCACTTCCTTCCTGAACATATTATTACCAAATACCTTGAGTGTCTAGATTATTGGTTCATTGGATGCAGCACAGAGATTTTCTTTAACCTTTGAACTTTTGAGTTTCAGAACGCCTGAATCAGCAAACAGTCCTCTCCAACCACACAAATGTAAATGATATCAGTTTAGAGTAGCTCCTTGGCCTTTAAACCCAACCAGCTCAACGGAGTCTGAGTTTTTCTGAAATACAGATACCTGGATTTGAATCACTATGTATCATATACATTGTACCCCTTTGGAAACATTTGGACTAGACAAAAAGAGTAAAGGGAAACACTCTTTAATTTTCACTTTCAGGGAGTTCAGTGGAGTTAGTTATCTAAGTTTATCAGAGGAACTGAGACAACGAATTTATCCATTCTGCTTGACACCTTTAAAACTGCAATTAGAGAACTGACAGTCATTCTGATACCAAGCATCTGATACCAAGCATCAAACCACACGTGCCCCAAATCTTCCCCGAACTTATACTAAAAATAATGCATTTGGTAAGATTTGAGATGCAAAAAAGTGCAGTTTGAAAATGTTCTGTGTAATTCTTAAATTCTTATTCAATCTGCAAGTCTATCTAAAAGTGTAATTTGTGCTAAATGAAACTTTCATCAACCTCATGTAAAATCCAGTGAAGTTCTTGGATACTGAATGCATATAGTGATTGCATCTCCTACTTCTAGTGCCTCCCACTCTAAAATAATTTTAGATAGGTTGAAAAGAGACTTCTATGGTAGGCTGAAACTTTTTAGGTGCTGAGGCCAGTGAAAGTTGGTTGAGGCTTACAGCATTTAGAGAGACCCTGATTACCTTTGTAGATATGACAAGTATGCAAAATTTACATAATTGACTCTATTTTGCTCATTGTAGTTCTCTTCTATTCCTTTGTTTGCAGCTACAAACCCAGCAATCCATTATTCCACGACATTCACC
The DNA here is from genome assembly GCF_001604755.1 of Lepidothrix coronata. Taxonomy (NCBI): domain Eukaryota; kingdom Metazoa; phylum Chordata; class Aves; order Passeriformes; family Pipridae; genus Lepidothrix; species Lepidothrix coronata. The sequence goes on from NW_016690196.1 coordinate 3,417,833, forward strand.
CTCCTTTAGAGTAAAATCTACCTAAGAGCAGGGCTGGTGACAGCAAAGGTGCTGGTGATTTGAGAGTGGGCCTAAACTGCAGTCCAGAGACAGCCTACACATCTCTGGTCACAAGGACACAGTAGCTGGTCTAACACAGTATTTTGGACCAAATAATTCTCAGCCTGGGAAGAGATCTTTCTAGAAGCTGGTCATGACAACTAGATAGGGAAAATTCATAGAGACTGCAGAAGGGACTACATTTCATCCACTACCTTGAGGACTCCAGTAAGGCTTAAATGATATAAAGACCTTGAACAGGTTATCTGCACTGGACTATAGAAGTTGAATGAAATTTTGAAGGCAACATAAAAGTCTTTAAAATACCAAAATAATGGTAAGAACGATTCTGATGGTATAGAACCCTTGCATCTTCATATCTTAAGGGGAATGAGACATTTTCCTTCCATTAAAAAAAAAAAAAAGAGAGAAATTTTCTAAATTATCAGTGGTTGTGAGTTCTTCCTTCAGTCACAAACTGCAGCTTTAGCTTTGTAATTATATATCAGCATGCCATACTCTCCAGTGGTTGAGCTAATATGATATGTGAATTCAGGAAATCAACGTTATGAACAAATAACATGCAACTAATATTTTAAGACACCCTCCAGTAATACTGGCAGAAATAGGCAAGAAACCATGTGTACAACAGGCACCTAAAAATTTTATGTGTATGCAGAGATATATAGACATGCATGCCATAGCTGATCTCTGTTTAAAGATATTGTCTGTTATTATGTGTATTTCATGAGAATTTTATAGTAAGATAGTTCAGCCAGAAATTATTCTTGGCACACATGTGCTTAGTACTGTAAATTCAATATAAAATATAGAAAATATCTGCATTTTTACCAGTCTTTAAAATGAGAGTTTGCTGTGAGTTGTTGTGGCCCATGATCTGGGGAGCATAATAATATGCAGAAGGACTCTGGCATGTCAGCAAGTGCTGAGTTATAGCAGTTGTTCAATAAATTTTTGTAATCCCCAGCTCCCATGCAGAGAAACTGTGATCGGAACAATTGCAGCTATTTGATATTACTCAGCTGCTACTCCTGGTGTTCATAAACAAATAACATAGTGGTGTACACAAAAGGCACAACCAGTGAGTGCTGCAATTACAAAACTGTGAGAAAGACAGATGCAGGTTGTGTTGGCAGGGGTGAGAGATACAGTGTGCAGCCCAACTGCACTTATTTCCCACTACTGGAGAGTTCCCTTTGTCTTTGGCTTGTGTATGTGGCTCAGAAAACAGGTGAAGAGCATGGGTCAGAGAGTGTCAGGGGAGATCCTTGTGATGCAACACCCTATGACATGTCCTGCTCTTCTGTGTAAAACAAGGTGGTGGTTTTCTACTGCTTTCAGATGCCTAAACCAGGAACACCTTCTTGCTATGTTAAAGGTTGGACAGACACATATTTTGGCCTGTGGGATCAAGAAGGTTAAGTAAAGACCAGGTAATGTGCTATGTACATGTGATATACAGCCCTAAATGTGAGACAGCCTTTTGAGTTTGTCTTATACTTAAGGCATCGGACTTAGAAAATCTAAGCTGGAGTGAGAGGATCATTCCTTGGTCAGTTTATGCTCTATTCTTCTATACTGCAGCTGTGGTTGTAGGTTGTCATAAAAATGAACAGACAAATTGTGAAAGAAATATAAGAATCTGCAGGAGAGAACTGAATATGGAATACTGATCTCTTCCCTCTCATGACCAGTGGTAGGACACAAGGAAATGGCATGAAGCTGAGTCAGGGGAGATTTAGGCTAGATATGAGGAAAAGATTTTTCACCCAGAGGTTGATTAGCATTGGAACAGGCTACCCAGAGAAGTGGTCACAGCACCAAGCCTGTCTGAGTTCAAGGAGCATTTGGACAATGCTTTTGGGCACATGGTGTGATTCTTGGGGTGTCCTGAACAGGACCAGGAGTCAGACTCTATGATCCTGATGGGTCCCTTCCCACTCAGAATATATGCTAGCAGAGATGGTGGCTGGTAAAACGAACTCAGATTAAGCTAACACAACTATGGTATAATATTAAAAATAAACAAAATGAAGTAATTCTTCACTCAGTAACAATGTACTGGCCTATGTATTGAACCCTCAAGAGAAATGTTGATTTTTAGAAGCATATTTTTAAAAGAAATTATTGATAAATCATGCTTGAAAAACCTAATTTCTTTCTATGATGAAAAAACTACTTGGATGAATAAGAGGAGATCAGTGGATATTGTCTACCTTGACTTCACCAAGGCTTTTGACATTGTCTCTCACAAATATCTTCTTGGAAAATCTCAGGAAGTGTGGATTGGATGAGTGGACAGTGAGGTGGATTGAGAACTGACTGAACAGCAGAGCCCAAAGGGTCATAATCAGTGGTACAGATTCTAGTTGGAGGCCTGTCACTAGTGGTGTCCCCCAAGTTCAATACCGGAATCAGTATTGTTTAACTTGTCAGCAATGACTGGGATGAAAGAGTAGATGTCTCTTCAGCAAGTTTGCCGATGACACAAAGCTGGGAGGAGTGGCCAATACTCCAGAGTTCTGTGCAGCCCTTCAGAAGGACCTCAACAGGCTGGAGAGATGGGCAGGGACGAACCTTCTGAAATTCAACAAAGACAAATGCAGAGTCCTGCACCTGGGGAAGAATAACCTCATGCACCAGTACAAGCTGGGTGCTGACCTGCTGGAAAGCAGCTCTGAGGAGAAAGACCTGGGGGTCCTGGTGGACAACAAGCTATCTGTGAGCTAGCACTGTGCCCATGGTATTGAGGGGTGCATTAGGAAGAGCATTGCCAGCAGGTCAAGGGAGATGATCCTGCCCCTCAGCTGTAGTGAGGTACATCTGTGTCCAGTTCTGAGCTCCTCAGTACAAGAGAGACATGGAGCTCATGGAGTGGGTCCAGGAGAGGGCAACAAAGATGGTTCAAGGACGGGAGCATCTCTCTTAGGAGGAAAGTGTAAGGGAGTTGGGTCTGTTCAGCCTTGAGAAGAGATGGCTGAGAGGGGAACCTCATCAATGTCTATAACTATCTGTAGGGAGGGTGCCAAGAGGATGGAGCCAGGCTCTGCTCAGTGGTGCTGAGCAATAGGACAAGAGGCAATAGGCAGAAATTGATGCACAGGAAGTTCCACCTGAACAATAAGGAAGAACTTTCCTGTGAGGGTAACCTTGCATAGGAACAGATTGCCTGGCGAGGTTGTGAAGTCTCTCTCACTGGAGATATTCAATAACCATCTTGATGCAATCCTGTGCCATGTACTCTAGGATGGCCCTGCTTCGGCAGGGAGGTTGGACCAGATGACCCACTGTGGTCCCTTCCAAGCTTACCTATTTTGTGATTCTGTGATTAAAAGAGACTTGTACAAATAATGAGACTGAAGAGTTGGATATTATAATTGGCTAAGAGGAAAGAACCTAGAGAAACAAACATCTTCAGACAAGAAAGTAGAAATTTGAGAGATGTCTATAAATTCATAGAGATTTTACAGTTGCTGCCTGATATTTTCATCAATTGTTGAGAACTGAAGAGGAATTATTTGATTTGAATTAGAGCACAGGCAATTTTATTAGATATCAAGGCAAACTTTATTAGGATAGCAGATGAAGTCCCTTGGATTTCAGACACTGCAAATATCTCAGGCTAGAGATAACAGTCAGCCATCTTTGCATGTAAAGGCCTTGCCCTTTTTGATAAATATCTCTGCTTATGGAAGTTTTGGTGTAATCACTAGGCAGAGAGACTTCCCTGCTCCTTCCTATCACGTTGCTTTTTCTGGTGGTTGACAGCTTTTCCTCTTACCCAGATCTCTTTGTTCACTTTTATTCCCATTCAGAAGAACAATGAGAGGAAAATAATGGCTCCCCAAAGGCAGAGACTGCAATTTTGAGTGCCTCTTACATAAGCTACATAAGAAGTAAGGGAAGATTTGTTTTAAAAAAATTATTTCTTTCCTGGACACTTCAGAAAAGACATAAGCTGTAAATCTGACTTGTTACTGTTACAGATAATGATAAGGTATTTCAATTAATGATACACGTATTTAGGTGATGTAAATTGGCATTGTTTCATCTGACCCAGAATGATCACTGATCTGTTCTCCCTGCATATACTGCATCTTCTGTACTTTCAACAAAAATTGTCAGTGAGCAACAATCTGCTGATAAGCTTGTGAATGGAAATCACGTTGAATAAGAATTAGAGATGGAAAAATAAGATATTCATCCTTTGGAAAAATAAGATATTCATCCTTTGGTGATTCAAGATTTTTTTTGGTGCTGTATATTTACATTTTTTTTTTAAATTAACTGAAGCAAAGAAATTTCTATTCTTTACTTTAGAAGTTCCTAGAGGTCATAAGACTTTCACTGTCAGGCAGCTGTTGCAGTCTCAGGGCAAAAATATGTTCTCAGCTGTACTAATGCAACACCTCATTAATTTGAGCAAAGGGGCATGCACCTATCTATGCACAGGGCTGGTCTTTCAGCTTTTGCTCTGTTCTGTTTTCTTCTCTATAATTGATAAAGACTTTCTCACACTCTTCAGCCCCTGTAGCTGACAATTACTCATTCTACTTTTCTGCCTTTATTTTTTTTTTTTTCTGCAAGCTTTAGTTCATCTTCTGTAGTCTTCATTGGTTCTCTCCCTTTATCTCCATTTTCATTAGATCTTTCAGCTGTTCTTAGAGAGTCATGTATATCACTACTAATTGATTGCATTTTTCTGTGTCAGTGAGACTAAAGTCTGTTATGTGTTAATTAGTGTCTTGCAAGATTCTCTGAGCTGCAACCACACTCAGAGGTTCTAAAGGTTTTTTGTCATAGCCCCATCAGGTTTTTATATAATAATTTTTATCACATTTTCTAATAGCTGTGTCAGGCTTTCTGGGACCATTCCATGGAGCTCAAAATTTAAGTAACTTCATTAGCCATGCCAATATCTTGGGTTAGTCATGAGCCCTACCATATTCGGCACTCTGTGTAGAGTGCTAACCCCCTTCTGTGAACCTCTAAGAGCTTGTACTTTCATTTTTTTAAATCAAATCATCTTTTCATCCTTCTTGTTCTAGATGAAAGCCTGAAAGATGCAGTGCCTGTGGAGTCCAATCCCAGAGGGCAGAAAAGAACTCGAAACATCATTTTTAAATGTCATGATTCTGAAGTAAATCTTGTGAATTTTTTGGTCTGCCTGATGATTTTGGGATGTTGGTAATCGCCTCTGATCAGCAGCCTTGATGCTTCACATCTTCAACTTGAGACATAAATAGCTCTATTAGCATAGGAGTTTAGGAACTAAGGGAAGGTTGATCCCTGGAAAACGGGAAACTGTTGCTCACTGACAATTTTTGTTGATCTGTTGGTGCACAACATTAAGTGAAATATAATAAACCCTTGCATAACCTATAGCATTCTAAGCTTTAGACAGATCTTGCTCTGAACAGATGCTTTCCTACTTCTGAATAGTCCCAGTAAAGAACATATTGACAAAGAGACTAAAGAATTAAGCATCATATAAAATCTAGCCAGCTTATGATCTAAATGGTGTTATGGAAGACTGATGGTGCTTTTAAATCTGTGTCAGTGCAGACCACGATAATACAGTCTTATTCTCTGCCTGTCTCCAAGTTTAGACACTTATATGATAATAGAATTAATGAGTAGGAAATTTTCATTAATAACATGAGTACTAAGAATAAGGGAAGGAAAATTCAGGACTTCATTGCTTCTTTAGGTAAGTAAAACTGTCTCACAGTATTAGAATATCCTCAGGTCTTTTTGAGTATTGGAACTAAAATTTTTGTTCTTAGGGCTGTTTTGACCTAGGCAAGAACAGCTACTTTTGCTACCTCAGTCTAGAAAGTTTTTTCTTAGTCACTCTTCATCCTGGCTAAGAGAAGAAAGAACTGCTCGAACCCATTAAAAAGAAAAAAGAGGGGAAAAGTAACATCAGTTTTAAATTCAGGTAATTGACAGTGATCTAGTATTTTGTCTTATAAAGAAATCTCACAGAACAGATTAAAAAAACAAGTGAAATTTTTTTAGGAAACATTTTAAATTTCATTTTTTTATTGTAGGATAATAATTTTGGATATTCAAGTGCTGACATTTTGTTGCATTTAGGAGTTGGTCATGGATTTCTCTCTTTGATTTCATCCTAATAAGAATTTCTGGATGGGCTAATTAGTAAAACCTACAACTTCTAGTTTTTTCATGGAAGTATATTTTATTACCTCTAGAAGAAAGCGTTAAGTCTCAGATGAGTGCCTTTGAACTTAACTAAGATACACTAAATGAGCCTGTTCATAAGAAGGAAGTCACTGGGAACGCTTTGAAATGCATTGCTTTAGAAAGTTTGTAAGCGTCTGGAACAATTTTGCAGCTTTGTAAGTCTTCAAGGTCATGTGAGAAAGCTTAAGGCTTAAAAAAGTTGAAGGGAACAGCTGCAGTTTTTGAAAACAGTAAAGGCAAACTTGAAATGTAGTTTTATCAAAGCTTGGCTGTTTTCCTATCACAGACAGTAGACACCACTAATCTCTTCCTTTTGTTTAAACAGATGCTATTTGCTTGGCAAGTAGCTGAATTTTAAATGCAGAAAATTATTATACAAGGGGAAAAATCTTGACTGGAGGTTGGACACAGAGGGTTAAGTTCAAGAAAAGTTCAACAGAAAATCTTATTTTCTCTTACATCTTCCAAACTGTGTGAGGCAATTTTTGCCCCACCTTGGAAACTATACATTTTAATATTCTCCAAAATAAAAAAGTTTGTGTGGGTTTTGTTTGTTTTCTTTGTTTTGTTTTGGTTTTAAGTGACCAAATACAATGGTGATATTCAAGTAGTAAATAGTTGAACCCTATGGATATATTTTGTTTGCATGAGTGTATTTGGCGTTAGTGAAAGAGGAGGAGGAATAATTCAGGAGATCATAAATTCTCCCTCTCTCTCCCTTTGGTGTAGCATTGTAGAGTTTCTTTTTACCAGCACAAATAATTTTTTCTCTAGCTAAGCCAGGTTGATCAGCATTCAGTGACACGGAGGCAGATGTTTTTCGACCTGTTAATTGTCTATAGTGTATTCAAGCTCAGTTGTTTTTCTTCACTTTTTGAGGCTGGATTGGAAAACTTTTCTTCTTACATGAAGGGTGGCTATCCTTGGGACAGAACTCAGACAGCATCCACTGTTTTCTTGCAAGTCAACCAAAACGTGAGAAGGAGAACAGCATGGAGTCCTGTTGCAGCACAAAGCTTCTAAACATCTCTGTTATAGCTTATGAAAAAAAATTATGCTTTGCATGGCACATGGAGTGATTAATCAGCTCTCAGTAATGTGTCAATAGCTGCTATTTTTGAAGGCAACAATGATCTCATCTAAAAGGTGGTTCCACCTAGACGCACATGTGGCTGAATATGATGTGGAGATATGGGTCTAATCTGATCTGCTTGGCTCAAGAAGGGGTTAGCTTTCAGGGCTGAGGTAAAAAGTTTCTTGCTAGAGCAAGTTTTGCCTCAAACTAGCCCTTTAGCTTCTGGGATCTAAACACAACAGATGGTACCCCCTGCAATACCATATCTCTTTAACATCATGCTGAGGCTTTGGTTCAGCAGGGGCTCCAGGCACTGATTTCTGCAGTGCTCTACTTTTTTTCCTTCTCTTGTGAGACTCCCATTTCTGTCAAGACATAACATATTTAGCCAGTTATGGCTGCTGAGATCACTAACAGAAGTGATCCCAATTTTAAAGCTGATCTGATTTTAGTACTTTGTTACCAGAAAGCAAAGAAAAAAACTTATTCCCTCTGTTCTTACCTTTACTCTGCATTCTGCACTGCCTCAAAATGCATTGTCTTCATTTCCTACATTCTTCTGTTCCTCTCTCAGCTGCTAACACAATTCAGGAACGGAAATGTTTGTGATGGTGTTGAGGAAGGTTGGAGCTGAAAGGTGGTATGTTTTAATTCTCAAATTTGTTCTTGCTGCGCAGATATTTCATCCCTGGCACAATTCCACGTGTACAGCAGAATGTTAATTTTTCCTTGACTGACTCTAATTTGGCAGAGGTTATGAACAGCTTAAAAAACAACAACAAAGAAATGGATCCCTTGTTGCTCTGCTTCTGATATTTCTTTCACGTACTGAGGGATAGCAGGATGGGGGTGAGATGAGAGAGGCATAACGCTTTTGAAACAATTTGTTTACTGTTACTGGACATAATTTTTGATAATTGTTTTGGTACTTCTGTATTCTGTTTATTGGGTTATTCCTCAGATTCCCAATGAAAGCTTGCTGTCAGATCTTTCATTTTTAGGAATGGATGTCCTTCACTGTAACTTTTTTGAATGGTAATTGTTAGTGGTACGTAAAAGCAAGTGCTCAGTTTTCCTTTTGTAAAATTAAATGCAAAGAGTTAATTTGTTGGAAAATAAAAGTGAGACTCAGACTTTCCCTCTCCCCAGTTATCCATTCTTTATGGTACTGTACACTATGAAGAGGAATGTAAAGCAGTTCTTTCATGTATTATACCTCCTGGAGCTTTATCAGATACTGTACTCAACCTAGTCTTAAGATAAAACCTTAGAGTTCCTTTCCTTTTGTCTATCTCCAAGGACAGGAGATTTATGACTTCTGTATCTCCTGCTGTTTACTGATAAATTCTTTTTGTGGTGTGTTCTCACAATGTACATTAGATGTACTACTGTAAACCAAAATTGCATAAATATTTCTGTTTGCCAGCTTGTGAATCCACCTGAAGTGAAACTCAGCAACAGGAGACATTTGTCTCAATATTCCTTCATTTTCTTTCTATATTTTTGAGGTTTAACATGATACAGTAATTTTTCTTATATTGTGATACCTTGAGCTCCACTTTAACAAGAATTAATAAGAAGGGAGCGGGTTTATATATGGATCTTCTCCTAGCAAAGGTCAGGGTTGCCTCTGGGAAGAACAGCTATTGATAAAGTTATATTTCTAATAACAAATTCCATGAAGTGAGAATCTGCTTTAGGTCACTGGGTATACCTCTTGATACTATTCTGATTTGCCCTGTAACCTGTCTTTGATAACACTGTGGCTTTAGACAGCCCTGCTTTATGAATCCTTGCATCATTGTGAGACTTGGTCTCCAGCTGGGCATTTTTTACCTGAATTGAATTTTCCATATTCAGTTCCTGAGAATTACTAGGCTGCTAGATTTTTTTTCTTTTTTTTTCCTGTGGTTTGTTTCTAACAGCTGTAAGTAAATTTGCTATTCCTTTTTTTAATAAAGCCCTTGATACTAGTTTACTTAGATTGCCTTGGTAGTAATTTTCTTAAATTTCTGACCAGTCTGTCAAGGGCTCCACATTCATCCTTAAAAGACATTACACATTGCTATCACTTCACTGGTGCCTTTTCCATCTTGAATGATCATATCCTTTTCCAGCCTGTACTTCCCATCTTACTACTTCAGAGTATCAGAAATGTATTCTAAAAAAACATCCATAGAATATAAATAAAATAAATGGTATTACATAATACTATAAAGTAATAATAACATATATCATATAATTTTAAAAAACTCTTATATAAAAGACTTCTGGCAAGAAAATTAAAATCTCCATGATCTGATTTTTGCTTTAGATTTTATGTCAATAGTACTCAGGGATTGTTTGTTTATGTTTACACTAATCTTCAGGAGTTTTCATCTTAAGGTTCAATCTCTCTCTCAACTGCATGCTAGAGATCCTTCTCGGCCATTGCTGGTTCCCAGTAAAAAATAAATCCCCTAACTCCTGAAAAACTCTCCAATGTGGATTTTGGGACAATACTGTCATTCTTTGAAGACATGTAGCTGGATACCTCTGAGTGTACCCCAGTCCTTCAGATTCAGTAGCACTCCCATAGGTTGTCCTATGATGTTTTGAGATGTGCCCCTGCCTTGGACCTCCTTGTCTTCACAGAAGAGGATTGTTGCAGTTGGGTTGGGTTTTCCAAAAAAAAACAAGAGACTGGAGGACTGTAAGACCTGGCTATGGACAACATAAAGGTAGTAAAGACTTTGAACCTTGGAATATGGAAGTAGAGATCTTGCTCGGTTTGGTCTCACAGGTCACTCCCACCTGCTTGCATAGGGATGTACTTGACTACATCTGGCTTTGCATAAATAAGGACATGGCCTGATGGCTCTTTTTCAAATGGTGTGTTAGCTTTCATTGTCAGTTTTTCTCTCAGCTTCTCTTAAAAGCTCCATGTTTGCTTATTTCTTGTTCATTTTCTCTCCTGCAGAGCGTATTCCCCTTCTGCTTATTCAGAGGAATTTTTTTTAAATTCTGTGGAATTACCAATTTTCTTAATTTTTATAGATTCAAATGTTCCTGTGGTAGATAAGGCGTTCTCTTCTGTATGTGACTTAGCTACTAGCATCTACTGAGGAGGGACTGTTCTCTGTTTGGTGATCTAGTGTGTATCAGGAAAAAAATATTTGCCTCCATTGAGCCTTTTATTGCCTCTCAAACTCTTGAATGGATGAGCATTCTTCACACAGACAGAAAAGTAATTTAGTACTTCTCACTGGCTAGTTGTTCAGATGAGACACAGAGGCAATGAGCTTCTTTCTACTGACTGTAAGATGACTTATTCTAAACCCCTATCTTTGAAGAATTATAAAACATTAAGCAGCGCTTCAAAACTTTGATATGAAATAAATAAGCCTCTACAATACAGTATTCATATGCCACAAGCACTGCTATTTTGTTCAAATTGTGAGAATGTTTTCAACAATAGAGTTATTGGTGGTGCCACTTAGTGAATGCACAAATGTTAGAAATATTGTTTTTCCCAGAAGTCTAGGTCTACAAGACTTAATTATTCTGCCTTCATTTGGTGGATTAGCATCTTGCTCTAATAACATATTTGTTTCAAATTTCATATCTGAGTGTTATGTAAACCACAGACACTGTTTTAAAACCTGTCTCTCCACATTATCTTGTTTTCTTATTATAATTACCTTCTAATGGAACTGGCTTTTCCATTGCTTCAGGAATTGTGTTTTTTTTTTTTCTTTTCTTTTCTTTGGATTTTATCTGTCTGTCTGTGTTTGCCTGCATTTTTCCTTATTATTTTTCTTTGTGTTTCTGTGTCTCAGGAACTGATGTTCTCAGTTAAGGTTTTCCAGGTCAAAATACTTTCTTTTACAGGTGACAAAGATTTTATTCTGGGAAGAGGAGGTAAGCAAGTTACATCTCTTCTGTGCGTACATATTCAGTAATTTCTTCCACTTCTGCTGGACCAGGGTGTGATAAATGCTCGAGTAGTTGGACTTGGGGGGATTAGCTGTTGAAAACATTTTTTTACTTTTAAATTGGGTGATATTACTAGTGGTACTAGTATCATTTTATCATCATACTCTGATATAATTTTCTTAGAATTGAGGTTTACACAGTGCTGTTCTTCGAAGAGGACATTAAGCCCAAGCCCATTTAAATCAACAGTAAATCAGCATCTGAATAGCCTGTGAATCAGGACTGAATAGAGTGTAATTAATTTTCAGAAGTTAGGAACTCTTTTTATTCTCATACTGTTCTTTGTTTCATGATGATGTGTTCTTCTGATGTGCACATTACTGATTTTAGCTATCTCTCCCACTCTTCCCTTTTAGTGTCCTGGTTCTGGTTTGCAGATTCTGTGCCACATATGCATTCCTTATAACTCTAGTTTCAGCTGTGCTGACTCTCCCATCCAGGTCATATGTGCTTCACATAGTAGCACTTGATATTCATATCAACTCTAAATGTCCTGATCTATGTCGACATTCTTTCTTCTTCATTCAGCCTTTTCACAGGGGTGATCTTTCACTATCTAATAGAGGTAACCAAGACACCAATTTATTTCCTTTAGGGAACTGAAACCTGTCTTCCTGAGCTGTCAGATTACCAATTTTCTGTGTGAATGACTTTTTAAAGTCGTTGAGATGCAGAGAGTAGACGCTTTCTGACCAATTTTTATATTTATGAGGTAAGGTTAAAAGCTTGATAGATTCAGATTCAGCAGGTACCATCTTAGATGATGTGTCTAAAAAAGTGGTTACATTATAGCAAAGATTAGATTTTCAAAAAAAAAAAAAATAGAATAGGAAACCCAAAGTTATTACTTGCAATCTTGACAATGTCCTCCCCCCAGTTATTAGGTAAAAACCCCACTCTGTCAATTACACAGACGTGCTTTTTCATGTCCAAGAATAGTTTGTGAGAAGGGGAAATAATGCAATAGTAGAACTTAAAAAGCTGTACCTGTTTTTGTTGACTCTTGCTCTTACTGTCAGTGTTCAAAAGCAGCAATATTCATTACAATTTTCCTTCACTTAATCTATAATTTGTATATAATTTGCACAAAACAGATACAACTTCTCAGATCCCCATTTGAAGCTAAGGTAGGTATTTATAGTACTCAGCATAAGCTTGCAGGTTTACTCAACCCTCCTATTTAGCAATAACAGTACATTTCATATCAATGTTGTAACTTAAATTTGGGCTCTATGTTGTTGTTGGTTGGCACAGACCACTGTAGCCTCTGCTAAAACCATGTACATAGTCTTTGATCATGCACTAAAAAAAAGAAGCCAAGGGTTTTACTTGATATAAAATACTAAGCTGTGAAGAAAGATATGGAATTATTTATTTTGCAGTGACATCTACAATTGCAAAATACCTCACTTTTGTACCTTGCTTTTTGTAGTAGTATTATATAATCTTTTACATACATTTGTCTGATAGTATTTCAAAGAGAAATAATCAGAATTGCTAGCTACAAGGAAAGTATCAAATTTTATAAGACATCGTTAAGGCACACTTTTAATTTTCAAGCAATTAATTTCCCAAGTTTTCATTTATCAGTATGATTATCTTTATTTTTGAGGAATGCTTTGTCTTTTTGTATTCCTTGAAGCCATAATCTTCATCCTTCCACATCCTGTGTTAATTTCAGCTGAAATATTAGAAGTACTCTGGATAGAAACAAAACCTCATAATTTTTAAGGAATGATAATGACATTTCAGAAGGCAACACTTGGAATTAGGCAGTTAGAAGGAAGTTACTGCACTACCGTAACTCTTTTCAAGGCAGAGATTTTCCCTTTAAGCTATTGTTGTCTGAATATCTCATTTACCAGTGTTGTTCATCACCCTCTGCTTCCTTTGTTCCAGCACTGAGGCATTGGAAATGGAAGAATTTGTCAGCTTTGTAGAGCTTTCTGTGATTGCCAGTTCATTAATGTAAAAACCAGACAGACCATTATGAATGGCTAGTGACCTCTTGTATATCAATGTGGCAGCCCCATTTGTCTCGAATCATGCCACTAATTCCAGCTGAGCTATTGTTTACAATTTAGAGTGACATCCAGTCTTGATTCAAAGACTTTGTGATGGAAAACTCAGCATTTCCCTGGGGAAGCAGCTCCTAAAATGTGTTACTGTGCCTGTTTTTGATCTCCAGTTGCTGTACCCTAGCATTTGTTAGTCTGTTAGATTAGGGAACAATCAAAATTTTTCTTCCCACCTTAAAATTAAAGAAGTTCAGCATTTGGGCAGTCGAAAAGCTTTTTTTGTGTTTTTTATTTTTTGTGGGGCTTTTTTTGTGTTTTTTATTTTTTGGGTTGTTTGTTGTTTTTTTTTCTTTTTGATTCGAGTCAGAACAGCACAAATTTGGTCTTGATGTTCTCCTGTGGTATGTTCTTGCTGTACAAGAATGTCATTGGACATGATTTGATAGGCTCTTATATTTTATCTTCAACTTTATTAAACTGATGGGCAGCCCTTTCAGAGGCACTGAAATAATTAGCACAGAAAAGGGTGTTTTCATGAATGCTTCAGGAACTGATGAAACCAGATCATTCTCATAGTTGATAGTTCTTGGGTAATGAGATCACTTTTGGAATCTCCTACACTGTAACACACTTGAGAGGAATGAAGCATACTCTTTCATTGCTAGAGATGATGCATATTTTTACATTGTTGTTAAAAAACTTTAAAAGATCTGACAGCTATGGTCAGTGAAACATTACTTGAGTTTCTTTTCTATTCTCTGTTATAGGAGCAATTGTGCACCTGAGTGCTGCATAATTATATTTTCATTCTTATTATAGATCTGTAGTGCTGAAAAGGATATGAAGAAGTCACTTGCTTCTTTCCTTCCCCAAAGACAGGATCAAACACATTTAACTATTCCTGACATATTTGTTCAAACAGTTTGTAAAAATGCTTGGTTATGGGATTTCTTTCACCTCTGAAGACAATTCACTCCAGTGTTTTACCCTCGACTGCTAAAAACTATTTTAAGTACTCTCGAAATGCTGTAACTATTGAATGGGGTGGATGAAATATTTTTCTGTGAGCTAAGAAGGAATTTGGTTTATAAAATGTACTAGGACACTTGAATAATATAACTTCCTTCACTTTACTACGTACCATTGTAAAAAATACACTGTTTTTTGGAAATGTGCCTTTTAGCTTCCTGTTATGGTTGTCAAAGTCAGTAAAAATGTAGAAGGGACTTTGTAATTACCTATGTTTGCACCTACCTATTTCTACCCTCCTCATCCCTTAATATCTGGTAACAGAAAAAAATTACCTTGGTTATGGTTATTTTCCATCATTGTCAAAGTGAGGATGCACAGTTTCATTGTCCTTAGTGAGGTGTCTCTATCTTTAATGAGACAGTCTGTTTTATCAGCTCAGTGAATGCTTATGAAATTTTCATTCTCTGAGCCAGTAAATCTTTCATGGCAGTACAGCATGCTGATTCGCATGAATATCTGATGGATTTGGAGTGTTTTTTGTGTACATATGAAAAAACAAAACCAAAAGCCAATGAAAAAGCCCCACTTCTAACTGTTATTGTTGGACACAGATGAGCAATGTGCTACAAGTTTATTGAGGTCACGAGTCTCATTAATATTGTGTGATTAATGTTTACATTCAGAACACAAGTCCTGCCTTGGATGTGCAGCGGTTGTAGACAACCCCCCTTGCAGAGCCCTTTGCAGCCACATATGAAGCTATGTAAGCACAGAATGTGATTTCTCCCTCCATTGGTTTTACAGGTCAAGACAATATTTTTGGTCTCCCAGGTCCACCTAACGTGAAGTGTCCACTGGTTCAGTATCTCTGTTAGAACTGATGGATTTTCGCCACGTGCACTAAAGTTCTTTGTGCTTTCTTAATTGGTAGAATTGGGGGCCTGTCTGAGGCCTTTTCTTGCCAAATAATACCAAAATAAAGAGCAAAATAATACAGTAGAAATTGGACAGTGTGTAAGTGGTAAGATCTGCACAGAACGAAATACTACAGCATCATTCTGTTCCTGATATTGCTTTGCTAATACTGTGTGAATAAGTTGAAATCTATATTTTCACTTCTGTGACAGGTCTTGAAATTATATTTTATTCTCACTGTCTCTACTTGTTGTATATAGAGTTTGTAACAGTATGCATTATTTCCAATTTTGCTGGTAGTCTGTGGTACAGGAGGCAGAAAATGAAAGATCTCAGATACTCAAAAATGTTGTGAAACTTTCAGATGGAGCTGGTAAAAATGACAGCAAAGGATATGTGGTTAAAATATGGATTATTTTTATTAAAAGTATTTCAAAATATGAGTAAAATTTGCCACATAATTTTTCTCAAGTAATTTATTAAGACAAGTTAAATGCCATTGGAATAATTTTCCTCTTTGACTTTATCTCTGTGGTTGGAGGATTTTGTGAATTTCCTGGCTAGAATCATTTGTTCTGTAAGATTCTGAAGTAGTTTTTACTGTAATCTCTTTCATGTTTATAACACTTGCATGAGAATAGATGTGGTAAGATCAGATATATGTTCACTCCTTTATAGTTCTAGAAGTCCCTATGTCCTTTTTTCATAAGCTTTATTTCCCTCAGAACTTGCACTTTCTGTTGTCTTCTAAGTTAGAAGTGTTTTGCCCATTGTTCTTGATACTTATATTCCTGAAAACTGGACCTTCCCCATTTATTCCTTCAGAAATCTATCAGGTATGCGTTTTTTGCCTTACCTCTGGCATGAAGCATCTTGTATGCTAGTTTTCCCTAAACCCTATTTTTTGGATAAGATGCCTGTTTTCCAAGTGCCTTGTTGGTCTTTTTGTCTCTTTTTTGTAAGGTGTTTTTATATATTTTTTATCTTGAGGTTATGGGGAACAGATGTTCTACCTTTCCTGAGTATTTGTTTGTGGTCACTAGACGAGTACATGTATCCCCAGTGCCACAGCTCAATTCCTTCTGCCCATTGGTAGATTTAAGACCAACTCAAGGCTCAGTCTTCCCAAAGACATTTAATTATATAATGAAGCAATCACTGTTGTCATGTGAAAGACATGCACAGGCCAACTGGTTGCTTCCTGAAGACAAGTGAAAACTGGATAAATTAAAAAATGCACTGCCTGACCTTTCACTTACAAACTGGCTTAGGTAAAGATGGGATTAATTACTTCCAGGTATGTATAAGGCTGAATTTAGGTTGCTGACCTACAGAATTAGAAATTCTGCATGTGAGCAAACCCTCACTGTTATGAGTCATATTTGAAGTATGATTCTTACTGATGCGTTATACTTTTGAAGTGTGTCTAGAACCAACAGAAAGACCTTTTATAAAATAGCATTAAAAAAAAGAAGTCTGATGTGCCTTTAATCTCTTTTGGTACTTAGAGAACAATGGCAACATTTGGTATTGCTGATTATTAAATTTTATTTTATGGATTTATGGATTTCAATTTTAGTGTGTAGTTGTGCTTCTATTTAATGGGATGTAGACCCATAAACCAAGGAAGTTCTGCTGCTTAATCTGCTCACAATTCCTAAAGCATCACAAAATTCTCTTATGAGCCCTATATTTTTTCTGAGTGTTCTCTGGCGCATACAGTGCAATATTTTTACTGATGCTTTGGAAATGGCCTTTTCTTCTGGTGCTTGATATCTGATTTTTTGTCTTGCCTCTTACTTCATTCTTGCTTTGCAGTGTGATAAAAGTTCAATAATTGATGAACTGACACCTCCCCATTCTTATTTGGAAAATATTCTTTCCTAGGAAGTAATTAATGACACTTACTTTCAGCTAAGTCATAGGCATAAAATGATAGACAGAAACCTTCTTCTTGTCTCAGAAAATGTAAAGATTTTTTTTCTGGTTTGCTGTGCCTGAGGTGCTTTGAATGAAGTCTCCTGGCTTAGTTAATTGGCATTTTCTATTACAATTTTCAGGCAACTTTACCCTAAAAGTCCTGTAATAACAGATTGCTGCATCAGTATGTTATGACTTGCCTCCCTGTTAACTAAGTGGTGACCAATGGCACTAAGCCATAGCTCTGCACAATCAACAGTGAGAGCTCAGTACCAACTCAGTGAGAGCTTGTCACCAAAAACAGCCGCCAAAATCTGCCAGTTCTTTACTGTTGGTAAGAAGCATGCACAGTAAAGGCCAGATGCAGAAGGATGGAGGGAGGGGAGTTATCTGTGGCACTAAATTTCTAGAGAAATCATTTGCATTCATTTTTCTTGGCAGGCCTGGCTGGCGTGTTCTTTAGGCTCTGCTTCATATAATGCAATTGCAGGGAATTGTCTCACACTGACTGTGTGCTATTTCTTGTATAGATAGAGCCAAGCACAATGAAAGCTGCAGCACTACATAAGTGATTAAATCTCGTTGGTGTTCAACAAGTAACTGTACTGAGAAAATGATAAGATTAATAGTTATATACCTACTACACTTGAAAAAAAAAGTCTAAGTTAAATTAAATTCAAAAGTACAATGTTCTCTGCCAATTTGTTATGATATTGTAAGCACAACCCACTTCTTGAGTAATCTTGGAAATGTAAGGAATCCATGTCATGATTTGGAAACAAAGTTATGTGGCTTACAGACTTCTTACCTGTGGCTAGTTATGCCCTTGGTGCTGTCTGATGCAAATTGATGGGTTAAACTATCTGCTTTATATGAATTTGTTAAGAAGATGAGCAAGTAAATACTCATCTAAGCAAGTCATTATTACACTCTATCTTGCGATTTTACCCAGCTAATTAAATAGAGAAAAACACAGTGTTTAAATCAAGGTCATAGTAACATTAAATCAATAATCTGCAATGTTTGAATTTTAATATCACAGAGTAATTCCAAATTTCAAGGTTAGTAGTTGTTTTCTCCTGGGAAATTTTAAGCAGAAGACTGATCCCTTTATAAGAATACTGGTCTAGTCAGTACTATAGATCTGTGTTGACTGAGGTGGTAAAGGACACAGATGTCCCTCAAATGTGTTTATTCTAGGACCTAGGCATTTGTTCTACTCTTCTACAGGAAGCAGTACAGGCTCCTTCTTTGTCTTCAGGCAGTTCCAGAAGTGATTGTAATGACTCCATATTTCTATTTCAACCTTAACTTACATTCCTCTTGGTCATTATTGTGCACGATTTTATTTTTCTCTCCCTTCCTAAAATTGCACAAAGCCTTTCAATTGGTAAAATGCATAATACCAATATTAACACAATAATACAAGATTTTATGCCTGAAGTGCCAATTGACTTCTTCTGTTATTGGCTGGTTTTTACTTTTAAGAAGCTATTAAAATCATAGCTTCCATAAATACACACACAAACTCACATACTATATCTATAAACCCACTAAAAACTATCGATGTCCATTCACTTGAAAAATAAGATAGAGTGATCAAACCCTTTTTGCTTTGTTTTTACTCACAAAATGCGGGGTATTTGTGATTAAATGAGCTACAACTCCTTAGGGTGGAATTGGTAAGGCGATTTTATTGTAGGGAGAGTAGCAGACAGGGCACAGCTGAACAGACCAGCAGGAAGAACAGAAAAGCCTCCAACACACACTGGCTCCAGCCCTATATACTCCAGGGTAGGGAAGGTGCTGGAATAAGGGGAGGAGTTAAGGCGGAGCATGCAAATTATGGCCAATCTGAACACAGGATTTACATACACAGGGAATAAAACATAATACATATAAAACAATATAATGTACAATAGACCAAATACAGAATTTATACTTTTCAATCCTCAACAACAAAATTTGTTGATGTCTAGAGTGGGATCCTGGAAACATGGTTTGTAACCAAAATATGTACATAAAACATGATTGTACATGATTGAGAGCAGCCTTGACGAGCAGGACTTGGGGATGTTGGTGGATAAGAGGCTGGACATGACCTGAAAAGGTCAATGGGCACTTGTAGCCTGGAAAGTCAATCCTATCCTGGGCTGAATCAAAAGCAATGTGGCCAGCAGGGTGAGGGAGGTGCTTCTGCCCCTGTACTTCTTGTGAGACCCCACTTGAAGTGCTACATCATGCTCTGGGGTCCACAACCTAACAAGAATGTGGACCTGCCGGAGTGAGTCTAGAGGAGGGCCACAAATCTGATCAGAGGGCTGGAGCACCTCTCGTATGAAAACAGGGTGAGAGTTGGGATTAGTCAGACTGGATAAGAAAGACTTTGGAGAGACCTTATAGCATCTTCCAGTATCTAAAGGGAGCCTGCAAGAAAGCCAGAGAGGGACAATTTAGAAGGGCATGTAGTGATAGGACAAGGGAGGAATGGCTTTAAACTGAGAGAGTGTAGATTTAGATTAGATAGTAGGAAGAAATTCTTTACTGTGCAGGCGGGGAGGCCCTGGAACAGGTTGCCCAGAGAACCTGTGGATGCCCCATCCCTGGAAATGTTCAAGGACGGGTTGAATGGGACGTTGAATAACCTGGTCAAGTGGAAGGTCTCCCTGGTCATGGCAGAAGGGGTTGGAACTAGACGATCTTTAAGGTCCTTACAGCCCAGGTTGTTCTGTGGTTCTATGATTCTGGTTTTAACCTTCATCAGGCCAGCTGTCCTGATGACTCAAATTTACACTTCTTCTGTCTCTACAAAGGTTGCACAGGGCAGGAGAGATGCACCGGTTTTGGATGCGATCAGTGGCACAGAGAAATGAAAAACAATTTTTTATGTCATGGCCTTTGATTTTACAAGGACTATTTTCCATTGGTTCTGCTTCAGGTATCACTTCTTCATCCTGAACAACAATTAGATGAACATAGGACTCCAGAGTAGTTGCAAGTCAACCTCCTTTCATTAGAGGAAACATTTAGACCTTTTGTGGTAATGGGAAGTTCTCCCACTGAATTAACTTGATTTCACCAGCACAAACATGGAGGGATGATGTACAAGTATGAATACATGGGAAGGAGAATAGGAATCTTTGCTGAAAAACCAGAACTCTATTTCTGCAACAGGCAAAGGACACAGTACCCTCAATCAACAAAACCAAAATTCTGTAAAAGTATTAAACAGTCTAAACAGTATGCATTCAAAGAGTGACATAAATGACTCATGGCTCTCCAATGTCTTCCACATTTATTAAAAAAATCTGCTTTCTGTGAGTGACAGCCAACTAGGAAACTAATTTGCACTATAATTTACCCTGTGGCTTTGATCACAAAACCTGTGATATATTTTATTAGAATAATTTCTATTCATAATGGAGTTATTAGTGTCCTCCAATGTCTGCCTTGAATCTGGACCTCTTTCTTTCATGTATCTTATACAATTTGAAACATATCAGTTAATTGGGGTTGTCATTTAGCAGCCAGTTTTACTGAAATCAATTTTTAAATCAATGTAGGACATATTGTAATTGAGAATGAGGTTCCAGGTATCTAGTGGTCACTTCATGGTGCTCCAAATAAATACGACAATTTAAAAAGTATAAAATTAGTCTCATCTGCTAAATGCATCCTGCTGTGAAATTGCAGCCAGTTAGAAAAGGAAAGATGCCCTTGGCATAGAAAAATGGTTTGAGAGAATATGAAAGTTATAATGGAAAATGTAATAGATGCCAGAAATAATTACACAGGTGACTTCCACAGAGTAAATCTGCTATTCCTTGTATTTCTTGAGAAAACCCAAAGCCTGTTATTAATTAAGCTGCAAAAATAGGAATCTGCTATAGTTCTTTAACCATTAAAATAGTCAGCTTTTCTTTTATATACATTATGTTCTTTCAAATGGTACTTGTTCCTGAAATCTTTTTCTGTGGAAACAAAGGATCCTTTACGTTCGACTTTTTGGGGTTGTGCAATTCTCTTGAGGTACTGCTTTGAAACACCTTAGCCGATGAAAAGTTAAAATTCAGTGATGTTTTTAGAGATGTATACAGAGCAAATAGTTGGTGCAGGAGAAATGGCAGTTCTCTGAATATTGACTGTAAAAAGCACTTACATAGCAAACCATCCGTGTGTATGAAAATTACGAGGAAGATGAAGAACTCACAAAGACATCAGGGTGTTGCTGCTTGTAAGTGATTCACTGGGCTTTTTCTTCTGATATTTCCCTTTTGCCAGCGTGCCTGTGAAATGACAGTGTGCTGCTGCTGGATATGTTTCTACCTTTAGGGTGGTAGGGTCAGTTTCTAAACATGAATCATATGTCGTGATGGCTTCTGAGCTGTTTGGTTTACTAAACAGTATCAGACATTGTTTTTCCCATTTTACTCTGTTGCTCTTGGTTGTCGTTATTTGATATATTCCCATAGTTATAATTAAAAGGGGGGGGAAATCCCTTCCTATTTACAAAAATCTGAGAAACAGAGAGTAGACAGGTCTTACATGTCTTCAGTTATCTTGCTATAGAGTGGTTCTTGTACTGCCAAGTACTGCTTAATTTCTGGGCAGCAGTCCGAACAGTTTGAAGGCTGCCATTACTGACACCAGCAAGAGCCAAGATGGCAGGTGGTTATTGCAATGCTACAAAGATTCCTCTATCCAGCCTTCCTCTTATTGGTTGTCCCTTGCTTCTGCTGATCATGTTCATGAGGGGGTTAAACAAACTCTGCTGAAGTCACTGGAGAGCAATATGGAAACACTCCTAGATAAAATGCAGATACACAAAATATGATGACACCGCTTCTGGTACTTGTCCAGGCTTGTTTAGATCTGGTTTGGGTACAAGGTGTAGATGTAAGCTCTGAACTACTACAGAGGATTAGTTTGCATTGGAGAGCTCTTCCAGGTACCAGTTAACCAATTTCAGAGCAAATTTCAACTCTGTAACATGTGATGTATTTAAAAGTGAATGAAAAGAATAAGCAGTTTGCATTATGCAATGTTAAAACAAAGATCTGTTTTTTGAAACAGATTTCACTACTACAATGAATAAAGTCAGAGCTAAGCATCAAAAATCTTGAGGGGACTGAAAACATAGTGTTGGGTAACAATTTGCACAGCCAGATACAACATTTAATTGACTGAGCTATGGTGTGGAAATAAAGAGAGAATTAAATAAACACAGCACTTGGAAGAAAAGACAGTATTTGTAATTCTAGAAAAATAAGGAAGAAAAATAACGCAACAGGAAATAGTAAGAGGTAAATGATTAAGTAGTATCAATAAAATATTTCAGAGTAATATTGCAGTAATTGTTCAAGGGATTTGGTAAATGTTTTGAACTAAAATCTGTCGAAATTAGCCTTAGTTTTAACTGTATTAGAGCGTTTGTTTGCCTGAATATCTTCCCACTTCCAACACTGTTAAAAATTTTCTCAGCAATAATTCTACAAGAGAAATCTTGTGCTAGCCATAAGAGAGCAGTATGATAAAAATCATGATGAATGGCAGACTTGAGTAAACTGTGACCCTCTGTTAATGAATAACATCTGTTTTTTATCCAATAATTGAGCCAAAACATTAAAGATGGGGCAATCAGGCAGTAAGTAAGCCTTGAAGAACCACTGTGTTTTATGAGTTTCATACCAATTACATTATTTTGTTCCGTTATATGTCACTGTTGATTTGCATTTTTTTCTGGCTGAAGCCTGGAATCAGCATTCCCTAGAAGCCCTATCTCATGCTTTTTACATTTGATATATGAATCATGAATTGGTGTATTCCCTTCTTTAGATTTCCTCCTCCACTGCTGCATACATAGTTTTCCAGCTCTCTTCATTATGCAGTCAGGCACCTGACATAGAGACAGGGCAGGTTGTGAGCTGCAAGTTTGAACTAGGTGTATGAGATAGAGAGGCTTGGGATACATCTCACTGCCTTCTTCGGATTTACTTAGATGCCTCTGAACTGTGTGGGGGGGAGACTCCATGGCTTCCCTCTGAGATTCCCAGGCTCCCCTACCCAGATCAGGGCAGGGGTTCGAGATCCAGCTCCCAGTGGCTGGATCATACCTAAGTTGAAACTGGAAGGTCTTATTTCTTGTCAGTGTTCCCACAGTCCCTGCATCAGACTAGTTTATCCCAGGTCAGAGACAGAAGACCAATCCTGCAAATCCATACCCATTTGACTAAGCCTGTTTTCATGAGTAATGGCATAAGTGCTTTTCAGTGTTTGGTTGTTTAATTTAGAACCCAATTATGAGATCATGGCTTATGTTCTTCAGCAGTGAGTATGATCATTAATCAGTATACAAGGTTTCCAGCTCAGTGGGAAGTTCCTGTCATGGGCTGATTACTCTGTGAGCAAACATCCTTCACAGCTTCAGACCAGCTAACAGCTATGGAATTGCACTAGTCATTAGATGTGGCAAAGATCAATAAAATACAGTTACAGTCAAATCAGAGAGATATATAGTAGATAAGTAAACAGAAAATGGGTTGTATCTAATGTCCATGAAAAGTTAAAAGTACCTTACATCAACAAATGCTTCCAAATTCAATGACTTGGTGGCTTGTTTATTATTATTTTTATTTGTGTAATTTCTACTCCTGTAGATATACACTTTTTTTAGAGTTATTTAAATTATTTATGTTTCAGCAGTGGTAAGAACCTTAAAATAGATACATCTTGAGGAATATTGTTCAGATAAATATTTTAAAAGGTACAGATTTAGAAGAGAAGGTAAGCACCACATCTAATTCATTTATTATGACAAACTAGGAAGCATTTTAAAATATTTTTGCTTTCCAGGAAAAAAATGTCCCACACTAAGTTATTGATTTTTTGATAATTCTTTCAAGCTGAACTGTGTACAGTTTTGCCGCAGGGACAGGGATGCTGTGACACTGCTCTGAGTCACTGAGAAGCCTTTTAATGTCAGGATGAAAGACTACTGAAGATAGCTAATTAAATTAATAATTGGAATTTGTCATCCTGGTTGATATTTTCACACTTTAACAAGCAATAATTTTTTCTGGGAAAAATGTTGATTTGCTGAAAATTCCCCAAATTGTTGTGGTTGATGAGGCATTTTTCTTGTGTAAAAGCTGTATCACGCTCATTGGGTGACCAAGTTTTGAAGCTGGCTTCCCACCAAGTCTCCAAAACTTAGCAACAGCCTTTCCCTCCCCTTTTTGGCAAAGGAAGAAAAACTGTAGAAACTGAAAGAAACCAAAACCAAGCAAATTATACCAAAATATATATATAATTACATATATCACAGTTATATACAGTGAGAATACTTTGTCCAACCTCCCAAAAAAAGGGAAAAGGAAGTGGGAAAAGGGACAAAAAGGGATAAAATCAAAATTGATATGCACAATTCAAAACCCAGGAACTACCAAAATAAAGAACTAGTAAAATGAAATCTCACCAGTTCCCTCAGGAAAAGCAGGGTCACCAGACGTGGCCAGCACTCTCCACCTCTCCCGTGGCAGATAACAG
Organism: Lepidothrix coronata; assembly: GCF_001604755.1. Classification (NCBI taxonomy): domain Eukaryota; kingdom Metazoa; phylum Chordata; class Aves; order Passeriformes; family Pipridae; genus Lepidothrix; species Lepidothrix coronata. The sequence continues at coordinate 3,442,520 of NW_016690196.1, forward strand.
CAGTCACTGCAGGCCTCAACTTCCAGATAAGTGAGACCAACACAGGGACCTACTGTTCCCGAAACCT
>NW_016690196.1:3442614-3445560 GCF_001604755.1 Lepidothrix coronata
AAGGATAGCATGGAATAGTGGGAACGTAGGGTACTTCCCTATTTATAAACTGGTCTCCAGGAAGGTCTAGACTGAAACTATCATATTGGTTAATGCTTCCATTTGTAACCCTGCTAAAAGAAGTCAAACTGCAGCATTACTGATTACAGGAGAAGGGAAGGGTATTGGGGTGCTGTATAGGGACACAGAGACATAGAGAGTCCCATGACACTTTTGGGAGAACAATAGGATTTCTGTGGGGACTGCTTCCCAGCACAATGATTGCCATTTTCTGCTCACCTCTGTGTAGACAGTCTTACTCCCAGATGCTTTAAGAGATGACATGTTAGGATTTTGGAATTGAGGTAATCAACCAGACATTGAACTATACTGTGCTCCATAGCCATACTTGCTTTCCAAATGAAGAATAGGGAAAATAAAATAAGTCTGTAATCTTGAGAGAAACGTGGAATAATTTGAATATATAGTCTAAAGTTCACAGGAAAAAAAATGAGTTTAGCAGTCCCACCTGCCTGCCTGAAGCAGTGCACCGCAAGTTCAGATACCCAGTGGTAGCACATTGCTGTGAGCAATTTCAGGAAAAACACCAGGAAGCTGATACCACAACACCACATTGCCACATTTGAAAGATGAAGAAGACTAGTATGGAGTTAGGTACAGAGAAAGACAGCTGACACTGTTCAGTATTGTTCAAGAAAATCACAGATTGGTCTGAATAACACTGTAATCATAGTTTAAGTCACCTGCAAAGTAGCAGTAAGCATTTTGTTATCTATGGTTTAAAAATGAACATAACTAAGTACTTAAAACAGACTCAAAAAGTACAGAAATAGAGACCCTAAAATAGCAAATAAGAACTATTAAAGATTATTGAAGGAAGAGAAGAACAAAGGAAATGAGATTTGTATGGTTTATTGAAATTTCGCTTACAAAATTGGAGTTCATCTTAGTTTTCACTGGAGCTGAAGTCGGCATACTGTCTAGTCTGTATTGTACATGGGCTGCACAAAACTTTGTGTCTAAGAAATATGACTAATCTGTTATACAGTCTAATCTTTTCTTCCTCCTCCATATGCCTTGAAATATCCTTTTAGTAAATGACATTTTTTAACAAGAAAAAGGAACCTGATGGATATTTTTCTTGTACTCTGGAGCAAATAGTATCGTTTTCACTAGTGACAACATAACATCTTGCTCCTATAAAAATCATTTTCATCAATGCATCCCATACTCTTCAAAGCAGGATTATTATTTTAATCCCTGGGTTATGGCTGGAGAAACTGAATCACTGTGAAGTTATTGCTGTATCCAAGGCTGTGTACTGTGTAAGTGACAGATCTGGGAATAAAGGTTCTGAAATGAGCTCTCTTAATTGGGCTAATAACAACAGTAGCAACAACAGCAGCAAGACATCTTGAGACTGAGGATGAGAGATTAGATCTCTAACTGCGAATACATCAGGTTGGTTTGTGACTTTGTCACATGCAAAGTGTGTTAAAGAATAAGCAAAGTACGGTAGTGATTCACTGGAGAAATCAAGCCCTTCAGCCTTGTCACTTGCTAAGTAAGGCAGAAACAGTGTAGCTACCACCTTCTCCAAATTACGTATTTTTCTTAGGATCACATATTTAGAGAGGGTTTGTCTGCCCCAGCTGAGGTGCCTGGAAGTGACAATATGTGCAAGTCAGAGCAGTGTCAATTGTATGTTGAGACCTAGCTGTAACTGTGCAGTGTCTTCCAGAAACAAACTTTAATTTGGCAACATCAAGAAATGGAAAATATACCCATATCCTCAGTAGCTTGTTCTCTGAGTTATTGAACTGTTGTTACTAATAAGATATTCAGTAAACAGCAACACAGGACTAAAACAGATCTAAAACAGGGTAATTGAATTTTTTCTTAAAGAGACTTAAAAATCATGTTTTTAGGTAGCACTTCAGATTATTTTTACTACAAGTAACTCCTACTACTGAGTAAGAGAAACTGGGGGAAATTTTTCTTTTCTTTATTTAGGTTGTGCTTATTTCTTTCTTTGGCAGCCTTTAGTTTATCGTGGAGTTTTTGTTTCTTCTCTATAGTGAATTCTTTGTTTATCGTGTGGATGTTTCGAAACCAGAAAAGGAAAACCTTTTTTAAATTGGGAAAATGTTATTACAGAACTACAAAAAATTGGCAGAAAGATTCAGAGAAAATATTCCATCTGCCACTAGTTTTAATTAAATCAAAACCCCAGAATAGAAACAGTCAAACATGTGCAGACCCAGAATTCAGTCAAATAACATGTATATTCAGAGTTATTTTAACTGGAAAATTAAAATGACCCCCAAATATTTTTTGCTCCCTATTTTCCACTATGTGTTGTATTATTGTATGAAACAAGATTTTTTAAAGTAAATAACCCTTTTCTGAACCACATTATTCTTGTTTATTTATGTTTTGAATGTCTGCATATTGCATTGTGTAGCCCTCAAGCCATTTAAGTTAGTAATAAAATCCTGGTTAGTCTTTTCATCACCGATTTTTTCTGTTTCCCTAGAATATAATTTTTGGATAGTTGCTCAACTGATGAAGTGATACATATTGGCATTGTGTATAGAGGCATCAAATCAATAAAGAAAGTTCTGTGTGAGTTTAAGAGTATGACAAGCAGATTATTAAAAGCTCTCTCTAGAATGACCAGCAGTTCAGTGTCTTAAGACTGTGCTAAGATGTTTGCTGATGCCACTATGAATGAGAATGCGCAACAAATTAATGGGCATTATAAGTTATGATGAGAGGAAAACAAAATATGTGTTGTTATCTGGCATCAAATGGATAGAAAATTAAAGCTGATTGGTGTTAGAACAGTTGCCACACTTGAAAAGCGTTTAGGAAATTTATTAACTATGCATATCCCACAGTCATTTCAGGATCTACCATTTTTAATGCCTTCTGTATGCAATTCAT
>NW_016690196.1:3447319-3495554 GCF_001604755.1 Lepidothrix coronata
ATGTATCTACCTTACAGCATCAGGCTTAAGGAATATATGAAGCATTACTGCCAGAAACCAATACCACAGCCTCCAACCTCCAGAAACAAGATGGTGTAACACCTCCCATTTGTTGGGGTGCTGTTGGTTTGAGCCTGGTGTTGTGTTCAAACTCACATGGCTACAGCAGATAATGTGAAGCAATGCTACCTGCTATGTCAATGTGTGCTGAGGTAGCCTCTTTGCCTCATATGTTAACAAGATGTGCCACTGCTTCTGGACTAGATCTGTTTTTCTGTCTTTTGTTGGGAAATATTCTCATACTGTGCTTGAGAAATGTGTGTACAGTTTTCCTGTGGTTCTCCTTTTCCTGAGAATATTACATGAAGTAAAACTGTGCATGTTCACCCAAGTTCTGGTGGCCTCCATGTGGGCCGTACTGCTGGTACCACAACCTGCTTAGTCTGCAACTGAGGACACCCACATCTTACCTTTACTTCTAGAGCTGTCTCTGCAGCCTTGGGGAATTTGAGTCACCTCAGACCTCGTGTCTCACACATCAGTGTCTGGAGGACTGCCATGCATTGAGGGTACATGTTCATTCCTGTTCTGGTCAATATTAAGGGGTGCTATTGAGAACTGTGCTGTTAGGTCTTTCCTGTTGCTTTGGCCTGCCTACCACAAAGCAAATGTTATCCACTGGTTTATTGAGGTTCACTTGACTGTCACATGCTGACTGAAGACTTTTTTCTTCTCACCTGTCATAGTAATCACATCTTTGAAGAATTTGTTGCATTTTGGCCATGCATCAATAAATCCAATTCCCAATGGGACTTGGACCTAATATTTTCCGTGCTTGTGTAAAACCAGTTTTTCAGTCCATGGCAATCTACTGTCTGTCTCATATATCCAGCAAGGTGTCAATCTTGAAGTGAATTCTGTTATTCTAAGAATAGCAGGTGAGAAAGATGAACTGAATAAGACTGATATAATGAAAAACCTTAAAACAAGTCTAATTTTAAGAAAAAGGTGCTTTGAATACTTTTCTGCAGTATATTTACAGTAGCAAATGTCTAATGCAACTGGAAAAAGTAGAGAATATTTCTGCATTGTACCAGGAAGAAAAAAGTATGAATTTTGAAGGGTTTTTTTGTATTTAGCTTTTTCTCTCATGCTTTTAGTGCACCAAATTATTCAGTAATATTTGAAAAGCTAAAGAACACTCAACCTGAATAAAGTATAAACCACTAGCAATATAAATGTACCTGATATATGAGGAAAGAAAGAGAAGCAACTCTTCATAAGGTTAGTAAAATGAGATGACGACCTTAGAGCAATTTAGAATTTCATAAGACACACCAGTGAAGTTTCTAAGTTCTGGAAAATTGATTACTGTTAGTGAGTGAGAAAAGCCTCTGGAGTGTACTTTGGAAAAAGGATTTACAAGATTTTTCAGTCACAAAATTAAAAGGTACTTCCCTAAAAGATGCTGAGATTTAATTTAGAATTGGAACCTTAATGACCCCTGTTCCCCATAGATTGGGACAGGGCAATGAACAGAATTGTAAATAACATGCTATATGATTATGGATGAAATCATAACGAACATAAAACTCATGTCAGTTATGGCCTGGGACTCATGTACAACACTGAGACTCAGCTTAGGTCCTCATCTGCTGTCATGGATGTGCCTCTGCTGTTCAGGGGCATTGTGATGTGTCGTGTGAGCCAACTGGCTGCTCGATTTTGTTTTCTCTGAGGAAAATGAATAGACTGTAGGCTAACATAAGCAAGAATATTTGTACACAGAGTGATCTAATGACATCAAGACAATAAAGAAAGGCTGATAAATAGCACTTTATTTCCTTAAGATTTCTTTTAAAGGGTTTGATGATAAAAGTGACAAAACTACTTACAAATCTCAAGTTGGTTTCAAAAAGACATTCAAGCCCCAAATCCTTTAGAAAAATACTTTTAACATAGTTCTTGTTATTAATTGAACTAATGTTCAAGAAAGGTGTTTTTACATTAAAAAAACTCTGTTCCTGTTATCTGAATCACTGGCCCATATGGAATTTAAATTAGTTAATTACACAGATTTTAATAAAGAAAAATTGACTCTGCATTTGTAAGTCTTTCAGGAACATGTAGCTTATTCATAATGATATAGAGATCTGTACCGATGTATCTCAACAATGATGAGAGCAATGGAGGATATAATTCTCCAGATAATGAAAAAGATCCTCATCTTTGATTAATTGAGGAGGTCCGAAAGGTCCAAAATTGCTTTTTCAGAAGGAAGAACAACTAGCTTCGTAAATCTTTTGTAAACCTGTTCAGGGATAACAGTACATGTTAAAAATAGTATATGTTATATCGATCATACTGACTAAATCTTTGACTCATTTGGAGTGTCTCTCTGGTCAAGAGTGGCTGATTTGTCATTTGATCCTTTGCAATTTGTTCTATACTTTTGAGGAATTCTTTGACAGATACGACGTCATGCATAAAGTCATGGTTACAATTATTCTCCTTGATTAGGTCCTGTTTGCAATTATTTACATGTATTCATGAAAATCCATAAAGGATAGGAGAGGACCCTATGAAGTAAAATATTCACAGGACACTGAAAGAGGTGCCATTACATAACTTGGTACTGATTCAGTGTTAAAAGATTCAGTGACAGACTTTAACTCTTACAAAGACCTTTAAACATAGGGCCTTTAAACCCAGAGGGTTCAGCAGGTCTCATCCCACGTATAGTAAGTGTATGGTTAACATGCTTGTCCTTTGTTTTGCAGTTTGTCCTTCCTGGTGGAGATGTCTATCTTTCTATATTAATAAAAACTATTTATAGGTCAGACATATGAATTATCCCACTGACTCTCTTATACAGCAACTAAAGCCTGGTTTTGGTCCTGTATATTTCCTGTATTTCTTTCATTCATGCATAGGCTTGTAGTGAAGGTCCATATAGATTTGTGTGTACCTTTTCTCTTCTGTCTCTTTTGATCCTTTTGAGTACCTCTGAATTTCCTGGTTTTAGTTCTTGTATACATGAATTTCATCAGTTGTAGGATAGGACTAGTGATGCTTACCTCTGTGTGAAAATCTTTGTATTTTTCTGTTGAAAAATGCCTTGTGAGAGCAAGACATTATCATTTACAGATTTAACTTCTGGCAGCATTGAGTGGTACCACCAGAATGCTATAAGACCTGTAAATCTATTGTCCATTCCAATACATTTTCAGGGGCTAAAACAAGCAACGAAAAGCAGCAGATTGTGAAGACAGGAAAACTACCTGCATAGCATGGCAGGCTGGGATTCAAATACAGTTCTCTTTCTTACTTAAAACAAGAGGACATCTTGTGTCTGAGCAAGTTGATGTAGAGTAGACCTAGGGGAATCAAGTAGTGAAACAGCAGATACAGACAGCAATAACACAGTCTTTGGAGCAACAACAAAACAGATGGTTCAGTGGCCCTCTGTCCACTCCAGAGAATATACAATTACTTACAGGACAAAGCCCATCTGGTCCTATAATAATCTGAGACTTCATCATGACTAAAGCTGCAGTGGGCTTGTTGCCAGCTGTTTAAATTAACTTGATCAATCACCTCTATAAATCTATCTAAAAAAATCCAATCCTTTTCACCCTTTAACCTGCTGTAACAGGTTCACCTCTTGCCTTGTGATCAGAAAAACAGAAGAAACCAGTGCCACCTGTTAGCTTTGGGAAGGATGGCCTGTACCTATTGGAAACTGCTGCAAATAACTGAGTCATAAAGTTTTAGAGGCCACCCTGTAAACTTGTTTGTAATTTTGGCACTGTGACCAATTGTCCGAGGCCAGACAGATAAAGGAGATAGCATGTAAAGCTGTATAAAAGCATATCTCATCATGAAAGGACAGTATTTTCAAGACACTAAGCCAAGGACCTGTACTGCACTCAAATGGAGCAGGTGATTTTGCTATAAACAGGAGCTTGTAGAGAGAGGACAAAGTGATATAGCCATAATGGGATAGACTACAGATTTGAGAAGTGTGGAACAACAGTGGTGTTTTTTAGTATTCGGGGTCCATTAAGTCACTGCTTTCTACCTTTTGCAGTCACTCACATCTGAACAATAAGATGCACACAAAAGTCTCTCAAATCAGGGCAGGCGTCAACTTGCTGCATGCTCAAATCCAAGCTGTAGTCTCCTGAAAGTAGCCTTGGAAAATATTCTAAGCACTTATTTCTTAAGTTCTTTCGTGCGTATTGGGTTACTTTGGAGGAGTCTCTCGGTCAAGTAATACTTACAGTTAATTCCTTACTAAACTGTATCTTTTGTTCACATTGTTGCCATTTTCAGCATTGATCTGATTTTATCTTTTGTAAGGGCCCAGCAGGTTTCAGTAGGTGGTTGGCTTATGGAAACCCATTAGACATTTTTAGCCATTTACTTTAACTATCAAAGAGGTATCATTGCTAGCTGCCGGTGACAAAGTGAAAGGAGAGGAGTGGAATGATGTGATATATATGAATATAAAACTTGCCTGTCTGTATGCAAAATCAACACTGTCCAAAGGATAAAACAAAACCCGCCTTCTTCAGTCAGGCACCCAGTTCCATGAAATTAATGCTTCCTCTAAACATCTTTCTGATTCAATCTCTATAGCATTTTCATACCTGCACTGCAACTAAGATTCCAGTAACTAGCTGCCAAAAAAAAATGTATAGACATTGTAATATGTTTTCAGAATCTGGAATAGCTTTCAGACTGTCACTGGCTCAATTTCAGGCTTTTTGACAGGTTATAATCTGTCCTTCTTGAAACAACTGACAATTTTGCAGGCAGGAGCTGTGGAAATATCCTGAAAAATGGACATCTATTTTTAAAAAAATATTATTAAAAATAAGAAAACTGAAATGTGCAGGTGTTCTCATTCTGAGTGCTCTTTTTCAGGCTAGTGAATATCATTCTTGTAATTCTACTTGATGGTACAATTCTAAGTCCATAAACTGTTACCAGTGTAGCATTTGCTAAAAGAGGAACATATGCCATTTATCTTATGGGAATATAAAGTGAGTTGATATGCTAGATGACACAAAGAAAGGAAATATAATTAAGCATCACATAAACTTTGTCACAGTGCACCTGTAAGATCTAACTCCTTTGGTAATAATAAAAGACACTACTGCATGGGAATTTGACACTGCTCCTCTTGGTACTTTTTGCATTTTTCATCACTGTGACCTGGAGAGTGACCTGAAAACTACTCACTGATTCTACATTTTTTTCTTTTCAAATATATAGCATACCAATTTTCTTTTAAAAGGTTATAATTTTATTTTTGTAGTTTAAATGTTGCCTGGTTTACCTGTTTCTGGTGTGGTTCTTGCAACTCCATGTAGATGTGAGTGTATCAGTGTGTCTGTTGCTGATGGGCTTTATTGCTGAAACCATCGTGTGTTCACAGAACCCTACTCCAAGCCTTTGCTTATGCAAAAGTCACCAGGTGTCCCTGTAATACAGATATGACCTCAGGTTTCTTCTGCTTCAGCACTTCAAATGTACACTTTCTTAGTATGTCTTAAGAGAGAGAATTCCCTCTGTCTACAGGAATATATACCATTCTGTGTCCCCACACAAGCCAGGATAGTGGGACCAACATGTGACTGAAGGATGTTGTACCCAGAGATGAATTTTATCCCATTAAGACCCAGGTATACCTGAGAGATTCTAAGATGCATAAGGTTTTCATGGACTGCTAGTATACAATTGAATTTTATCTGAATTGACTACTGTGCAAACATCCCCAAATCCAAACCTAATGACTGTGGAAGGTATTAACCTCTATCAGCACTGTACATGACACCTTGGCATCCTCTGTGTTTACAGTTTGTAGTGAGTGCTTCATTAAGATTTCTGTGAATGCTTGCTGTTGCTGCAAAACTGCAGGGACAGATTAGGATAATATGAAATCTTTATAAATCACATTTAGGAATTAAAACAGTGGGCACAAAATTATTGCTTTCAGGTTGGAGAAAATAAGGTTTCAAAGCAATTATAGACAGCTTAATATATCTGGTCTTTCGTTACTTTATGTCTCCAATTCAGAAGCTGGTGTTTCTGTATATCGCTATGATGGGAAAGCAGTTGCTGTCTACCACTGAACAACTAAAATAATAGTTCATTTTGTTTTTTCTCTTGTAATTCTTTCCTTTGAGGAAACTTTTCTGGCTTAGCTTTACTCCATAACATGCAAAATTAGATATATTTCTTTTTTTTTAATTTGATGAATTTGAGGAAAGTCTTAAGATGCATATGTTATTCTGTGTCCTTAGACAGTGTTTTTTTCTTGGCAGAATTTTAAAGAGCTGACATAAGCACCTATTTTCACTGTTTCAAGCTTACAGTCACCAAGTATTTTTAGCACCTTCACATCACTTAAATCTCTGTAAATTTTTATAATTATCATCCTTATTTGAACATGCAGAGAAGACAAAAAAATGGTAATATACTGTCATTAAAATTTCATTTAAGTTCCATGTCATTGTAATTGGCTAATTACACAAATGCATCAGATGAGATGTAAGAACTGATTTCTGCTGGAAGTGTACAGTATTGGTTGCTATTGGTTAAATGAGTGAGAGAATCTCTACATTGTACTGAAGCTGCTGTACCACCATTTTCCTAGACTATAGTCTGACTGTCAGGAAAGTAAAAAAAAACTGTTTGAATGACCTCCTTCTATTTTGGAATAATAGGAAGTACTACCTTCACAAACATCCTGCTTTGTTCATAGCCTTTAGCCATCATGACTACAAAGGCACTACTGTCACAGTTATTGAGTGGATTTTAGGCACATGTCTCCTGCAAATTTAGATTGCTCTGAACAATTAGGATTGCTCATGTGGCTAGGATATCACATTTCTGAAGTGCTCAAATGACAAAGGATTTTGTCAAGTCCCCATTTTCCCTTAAGTTCTATCAGAACTTACTGCCACTACTTATTTGAAGTGGCTCAAAGTGTCATCTCTGGGAAAACAAACAAACCTAGGCAAGGTTTTGGATACTTGTAACACTTTGTCTCCAAGTCTGAGACAAAGTATAGATCTGTGTGTGACAAGCATACCAAGACACATAGACATACTGAAAAAGGGCAGTGAATAATGTCATACAACACGTAACATTTGGTAAGTGGTCCAACTGTACAATCAAGGGATAAATCCTGCTCCAGAGACAGAGCAGAAGGAGCGTACATCATTTGATGTAGCTGTTGTGTGCATACCTCGCAGAATATACCATCTAAGGAGCCTTTCTGTTGTGCCTTTTGCAACCAGACATGCCTGTCTTGTATTGGCCTTTTCAGCCACCAACGCGCTTGCAACAAACGTGGGTAGAGCCCTTCCCAAATCTTCGTTCGCGAAGCCTGGCCATGAATGAATGAATGAATGTGTGCATAACAGTGCAAATCCAGTGTTCTATTATGAGAAACATGATAGTAACGTATCTTCTAAAGTCTGAATAATGAGCTCTGTAGAGGCAGTGTTCCCAAGACACAGAACTTTTGAAGGTTTGTTCCCTTTCCTTGGCTTCAACAGTTTCATAGCAACTAAGGTGCTTCTATTGTATGAAGCATGCAAGGGATTAATTTCAAATACAGACCATGATTAATGTACAGATTTGAGTTAGAAATGTTCTTTTATAGTATCAAGAAATGCTAAAAATAATGGGCCTCAGTTTTCTGAAGTGGAATGGGATTAGCCTTGGCTATAACTGCTGTCATATACTGAAGATCCTTCTGATTACATGTATTCTGAGCACATTTTCAGCTCTGGTGAGAATAATGTTATCAGTTGCTAGATCTGCATACTAAGAAAGAGACGTTATTCAAGTTAAACTTCGAGAATTTAATCTAGATGTTCATGCTGATACTAATGTATTTAGCATTAATATTTATGAAATGAGTATAGTAAAGAAGCAGGTAATATAAGGCAAGAACTACTGATATAATAAATATAGTAATGGAGATAAATGTTCTATGAAAGTTGATCAGTCAACCTGAAGACATGCCATGGCTTGTGTCTGGCTTTTGAATTATTAATTATTTAGCTGAGAAGAAATCAAAAAATCCAGGGGACTGAGAATGGTTATTTTCATCACCTTTGTTCATCTCCATTTTTAATTGTGTTGTAGGGAAATTGTAGAGCTCTGATAGGATTTCAAGACAACATAAATGTGTACCAGAATTTACAGTGGCCCTTGGAGAGAAACAAACCCAGTATTTTTGGCATTCCTGTGAGAGACATAAATAAAACCAGGCAGTAAGCACAAGTTTTGCATGCAAAAATGTGCTCTAAGACACTGAGAAATAGATAAGCAGATTGTTTACATCTGGGCTGTGTCTTGGGAAGGCCTTAATCAAATCATCTTAGATTTGCATTGCACAGTCACTCTCTGTCTCTGGTAGCATCAGAATTTTTTTGCCTATTTAATTCCACACATGGCAGCAAAACAAATGGTATGAGTGGTGTGGCAGACAGTTGCTTCAGCACAGTTTTAACTTCATGTAAAACCACATAGATGATAGGTGGTGGATAACAGCCTTCATGACCTGATGTAGCATTACACAGTGAAACATCAAGAGAGGCAGAGGGAGCAAGTTTCCCATTAAGTGACTTAGTTTTCAAGCAAAAGTATATCCTTCTGGAGGGTAATTTTATGTAGCTACTGTGTTAAGTGCAGTGCTTGCATTTTTAGCCATCTGACTGAGCATTTCATATAAATTTTAGCCCAATAAGTCTCCAGTTCTCCTGAATATATCTGGTGGACTTTGAACACTGAATAGCCAAATATTATTTTTTAATAATAACTTAGTCTCAGAAGATGTGTCTAAGAAGGCATAGGCTATAATTTCTAATACAAATAAAATATTAATCCATTACTCTCTATGCTATTATTAACATTTGCAAGGGGCTAAGCCTCCTAGTATCTCTCAAAAGCTGCTAAGAACATCATTTCTGGAACACTCAGTTATGGCCTTTTAATATCCTTTTTTACTAACTGTCTTGGTTAATTACAGCATACGCAGTGGGGTGGATCAAGGCACTATTTCATTGGCATATGATAATTGCATAGGAATCTTTACTCCTTTAGTGCTTTCAAGTGCTTTAGAGAAATGTTTCTATAGAGTTCCTAAAAAGCGATATTCTTGCCTTCCTTCCCTTTCCTTCCTTCTCTTTTTTCCTCTCCCCCTGTTTATGTGTGTGTACATGTACATTTTAAATGAACAGTTAACCTGTCCTTGTGGGTGGAAAGTTTTCAAAAATCACTTGCCTATTGCTTTAAGGAGCAATAACAAAATTAGAAAGTGTGTCTTGACAATGGATGATGCAGCAGGACGGGGGATACAGAAATCTGGATTTGAAACACATCAATACATGTCAAAACATATATTAGTAAATTCTCAAGCTATAACCAAAGGCATTTTTTCCCGCAGGGCAGACCAAATTTAGAGCTACTAAGGTACACAATTTTAAAAAATGTTTAGGTTTATTTTGTGCATTGTAATCATTAAATGAATTAATGGAAAGAAATTTCAAGTCTTCTCATAGAAACTTCTATTCAAAGAGAATAGATATCAATTGAAAATAAAAGGAACATATAAGTTCCTAGACAAATATTGTGATTATGTCTTAAGATGGGTGCAGAATGTCTAACTGTCTGCTTTCCAGAATTATACGATCACATATTCATGGAGAAAAGCATCTTGAATCTTTCTGAACCTTTGCTTAGCCTGGAAACTCTTGAGAACAGGTTCAACTACCTGTGGAGAGCAGGCATACAGAGATAGCTGTAGAAACATTAATCCTCGTCCTTCGCTGCACGCATGGTTATTGTGGCCCAAGTGTGTGTTATTTTGTTTGTTGTCTAGCCCACAGCTTTATTGCTGATTCTGCTGATGGAGATACTTCTATTGTTTCCAGAATTCAGTCTGGGAGTCTCTTTCCAGAACAACATGGATGAAGTTTCTTGATTGGTTATCTATATATTTCAAACTGTATTTATCACAGTCTCTACTCTCAAGTCTCACTTTTCTTTCAGTGGTCATGCTTTTCTCCCCCTTTCATAATTTCCCCCACCATAATGTTTTTCCACATGCCTCTCAAGCATGCTTACTCTGGCCCCAATGATCGCAGGGAAGAAAAAAACCAGTACTCTCTCTGGGCATGTCCCAGAGCTCCTTTAAGCTAAAAACTCTAGCAGGTTCAAGCTTAAAATCCCCAATGCTCTCACCATTTTCTTTACCTTTGTTACATATCCACACACAGCCTCTAGACATTCAGAATTGACTATCTGGGTGTACAGAAGAGCATAAAGAATCAGAAGCCTGTCTAAATAGATCTATACATTTTTTACAAATAATATAAAGCAAAGTCTACCAACGTCACCAACTCTGTGTTCTGCTATTCTTGACAGTGTATCTCATTAAACATCAGGAAACCACTGAAATATTTTGATAATGTTGTTTTTTGCAACATATGATTGCATATTTAAGTGTTTTATATTCCAGTTGATAAAGCAGTTACTCAGCTATAACTGTAAAAGCCATTGGCAAATTTAAAAAAAAATCTGTAAGCATCAACACAGTGCTAAATTCTAATAAAAAGGGGAAGGAGCCTGGAAGCTGATAAGAGAGGTGGTGACTCAGAGAAGAAAGATGGTTCAGGCAAAAATAAGTAGAGATCGTTGAGTCATGAAGAAAGAACCTAAACATTTTCAGAAAGTCTAATATAAATATTAAAGCTGTGTATGAGAGCCTTAAATAACACACCAGAACATATGTAGTACTAAGAATACCCCAGATCTGGCATCAATTAGGGGATTAATCTTCATATAACTATATGTATTGAACCATATATTTATGTAAGAATGAAATCTTAGGATTGAAAATCTTCAATGTATTATGCTTGACTGTGTTTTTCCTTCTGTGGGTTTTACCACAGCTGTGAGGGAAAAAAAAACATTGTAAAATTAAACAAGAAGGGTGAGTAGGTGTTCAGGGGTGAAACAAGGTAAGTTAATTCTTCTTCAAACTGCTGAGCTGTCAAGTAATGGTTTGATTTTGGTAGTGGCGGAGGAAAGAGTATGGTGTCAGGGTGGGAAATGTTAGTGCTTGTGTAGGTGGCTGAGGTACTGTGGTAGTTCAATACTCAAACTGCACAGAAAGAAGTTCTGGCATTTCCTTCCCTCACACCTTATCCACTGCTTCGTACTTAAGTCACTTGAGAGCTGATGCCACCAGTCATTCCAAATTATAGGATATTTTGTGAGGTTGAGGCTTGCTGAGTATAACAGACATTTACCTACTGCTATTATCAAAAGCCCTCTTCAGCACCATCTCAAAGAAATATTTCTGTCTTTGCTGCAGGTAGAGACCCATGAAAGAAGGAGATTACAATTTGGCAACGAGTTGCAAATAAGTACCTGACTAGCTGTGGTTTAGGTGTGCTGGGCTGCTCTCCACTGTGGAAAAGGGTAAAACTTGCAGCGCATGGACTAGGAAAAGGAAGTCAGCATCTTTCAACCCTGAGCCCTTACAGAAAAACATGTCTAGGCTGGTTTCTGACGGCTTCAGGAAAATCTGTTGTCATAATCTGCTTCCACTAGAATGGAAACTGTCCAAGTATAGTTTCACTGAACAGACACTATCCTGGTACCAAAACACTGGGAGTAACATCCAGTTTAGCATTTATGGTACAGCAAGCCCACTATACCAACAAGAGTAGGTTGTTCACAAAGGCCATATTTAAAGTATCTTCCTTCTGATTTAGTCTCCTTATGAATCATGGATGTACTTACAATTTCTTCAATCAACTGAAAAAGAAGTGATGAAGGCACAATATATAATAATATTTTCATCTGTAATGAATCAACTTGTATAAATATGATGAGGAATTTGATAGTTCTTGTAGTCTCTATTAATGTTACAATGTCAGACAAAATAAATTTTTTTTTAACCAGTACTGAATTTTTCACAAACTGAAGAATTCTTGATTTATAAGCTCTGGATGTTTTCATATCAGTGAAAAAAATGTAATAACTTGGATCCCCTGGGAAAGTGTTTTATTTGTTCAGTGGCAGATTTTGTATGGAAAGTCTGGATTTCTTATTTGAAACAATATGTTGTCAAAGAACTGAGATTCAGCTGTTACCTTTATACATGCTGTGAATATTACGGTAGAGTACTTAGACTACCTGCAGTGTAAAGTGTCCTTTAAGTAGAAGTATTCAAAATTTGTTGTGAACATCATATGTCTAAAAAGTTTGCTAGAGATGTACCTAGGTATTTAAATTTGAATATGTTAGATGTTACGTAAAAAATCTGAAGGGGTGAAAACTGAGATTTTAATGAAATATTAACTATTTTCAAGTTTGATGATATATGCAATATTTTATTCATATTTTTATGTTAGAAAGAAACATTTGTGAGTAGGAGTTGACTGGGTCCCAGATGGCAAAAAGAAGAGATCATAACTAATTTGTAACGTGAGTATAATAAATGAGTGTTTATGTAGGTGATAATGAGCCAGAAATTTTAACAAAAGAATTATCCATTATACTAAAGTAGTGTTTTGTATTGGTTTTATTTATTGCATTTCACAAAATATCATGTAGTTGTTCAAGAGAGCAAAAATGCACGATATTTTCTACATATTTTCTGTAAAAGTGCATTTAGTATGTACGTTAGCCCATGTATACACCCCACTCCACCCTTGCGATCCATGCTTTTGCAGCTCAGCAGGCTTTCATTTTGCCGGTTTTGAATGGAAAAATAGGGGCTTGAGCAATTAATTTCTTTCTGTGAAAAGAAGCATAATTTAGGAAATTGAAGTTTAAAAATCTCCAGATGATAAAAACTCTCAAAATTCCCAAGCAGACAACTGTACAAATTTTAACAAGGGAGAGAAATATTACAGTTTGAATACACAGCACTACAAACTTAAGGGAGTGAAAATTCATTTGTTTCATATACCTTTGAAACTCCTAGCACAAATTTCCTACAAATTTCCTTTATGTGGCATGATGCTCTTTGCTAAAGCATCTACTGTGGTGGATCACCAAGAAATGTGTATTTCATCAGGACAACTTTGATTTTTAAAATTATCTCAGAATGCTCCAGTTTTATGTTGAGGCTATTTATTTTTTAATTACCCATTTGTCTGAATTAATAGCATTTCTAAACCAAATAATTGCAAATACATTGAAATGCTAGATGATTTGATGAATGGTGGTCAAATGATTTGAGAATTTTCTGATTCTGTCATCATTACTTCTACTTCTCCCATGTTCCCCTTTTCACAAAAAATTTGGATTTTAACAAATCTTCCTTTTTCAGTTACAAATAATTTTTGAAACAAGAATCCTTGTAAAGGCACACTAAGCATCAGCTGTGTTGTTAGTGCACCTTTATTAAAATTTTTACTGGCATTTGCACACAGTCCACTGCCTGATTTGAAATGGTTGTGAACTATGTGAAAAATGTGTTGACATTAGCTTCAAAAAATGTTTCCTCTTTAATTCTAAAGAACATGGTTTTTTTCAGACTCTGACTCTTATTAAGTGCATTTTGCAAGACTTGAAATTCTTTCATAGCAATGTTATAATAAGTTTCAGTTCCGCATCTGAAATTCAGTTCACAGAACTCTGACTTTAATGGGAATTTTTCTACAGGAAAGATTCAAATCATTAAGAACACATATAGAAAAAATAATTCTGTTGCTGTTGCTGAACTGAAGGTTATTGTCAAAATTACTCATGTTAATAGGCAAAACACAGTATTTTCAAACTTTTGCTTTGCCAGGTCTAGCTTATTTTTGGATAGAAAAATGAACTTAATGAATTAAAGTAGACTTGCATAAACAAGACTGCTGTCCTTATTTTGCTTTTGGTTTTTCAATTTCTGCATTATCTCCGAATTACACTTCTAACAATATATTTGCCTGAATTGCTATGGTACTCTCTGAAAGCTGTACTTGCAGGTCCTCAGACAGGACAAAGAGACCTATGCTTTTTCGCTTCATATTTCCATTTACACACAATTATCCTAAGTTATTTCATTTCTATGCACTTTACTGAGATCAGTTTAAATGGCATTTGTGCAAGCATGTGGAGAGTCAAACCCTGCCATTTGGGAACAGAGATTTTAGTTGGACTTCAGAAGAGAAGGTTGATCCTGACTACCTTTGCTTTAATTCCACATGCTTCTCATTTTTACTCCTTATAACTCAGGGATAAATGTTTTCTCTGGGAAAAAAACTCTAGCTCCTTGGCACTCAAATATTAAATATACAGGTAGTTCATGCTTTGTAAGTAACCACATGGAAGAGGGCCTGAGACTCCTGTTTTTTGCTCAGAAAATGTAATTCTAAAAGCAGTTCTTAGCCTATATTCATATTGCCTAACTAACTTTATTTAAATATTCACTTAGAGCAATTAGATTAAGAACCTACTCATTGCAGGAGCCTCTATATTCACCGGGGGGAGGCAGACTTCGCTGGATGTCTCTAGAAGGGTTGCTTGTCTGCTTTGATACTGTGGAGTGGGGAATAATCCAGCCATTGACTCACCATCTCGTGTGGCACTGGCTGTCCACCCCAGGGAGAAACATTACACCCCAAATAGTGCACCATTCCTTGTCTTGGAGCTGGGCTTTCCTCACGGCGCTTGGATCATACAACTTTCACTTTTGCTGATCACTGGACAAGCTTAGTTTTAAACTGTTTACGATTCACTTTGGAAATAAGAAGGGAGTAGTGGTAAACATATAATTTGTCTCAATGTGTCAGCAATAAAGCTGATTTAGTCTTCTTTCTTTCCCAAGGAGCAAGGAAGGTGCAAAGCCAGGCATTTCACATTAAAAACTCTGTGGAAGTTAATACAAGGTCAAAGGAATGTGGGAGGAATTTTAGTTAACATGATGACTTCTGATCCATCTCCAGTCTTAGAGGTAGAGAGAGATTTGTTTTCTTCTGTTATTTTCTTTCCCCTATTGGTTGCTTGTTCAGGCTATTGAAATAGTGATTTAACTGGTGCAATCCTGCTATACTTGCAATATGTCCACGATACTAAAATATATAGGGTATGGATTACATATGTGAGTATGGGTAATTTCATTTACTGTGGATTTTCATTACTATCCCTGGAGATAAAAAAGCAGCCCTTAGTTTCTAGGCACAGAAAGTGAGGGAGAAAGGTTACGACTAGAAGGAAGAAGTGCAGGATCCTGAAGCATCACAGTTTAGGTTTGAGCCTGAAGTCACTGAAGAGCACATTTGCTCCTGCAAATTAGTTCTGCTGACTTCACTATAGCATGCACATGAATAATATTTACATGTTAAGTCCTCCATATGGTTGATTGTGCTGTTATTAGGCAATCTGAAGTCTTGCTTCAGCTATCACTCAGCTGTCACAAAACTTGCCAAGTCTGTACTAAGGTCTGGATCTTGGCAGGTCATACACATGGGTGCCTAGAGCCATGCTGTTCAGCATCCAGTGGGCAGCAGGTGGCCTGGCTTCTCCTCTAACTGCTCAGCATTCCGTGACACAAGCTCCTGGACAGCACAACACGCAGCTCTCATTGCTCCTTCCAGACCTTCCCAGTGAGTGCAACTCAGTAGCAGGATGAAGAGGGAAGGCATAAAATCATCTCTATTAAAGACATTATGGTTGCTTGTTTGGGTTACTTATACAGTTGGAGATAAGCAAAAAAAAAAAAAAAAAAAAGAAAAAATCAAGGAGTGCATAGACACTTGATTTCCGTGAGTAGAAGAATATTTTAATATTTTTACACAGATTGTTCTCCTGTTGCAGTTCATGTCTTAGGGCAATGAATACCTAGGACCCTGAGGATGTTCAGGTGTTGTCTTCTTACTCCTGAATAGCCTAGATTTTGTTTGTTAATTTTTTGACGGTGAGGTATTATTACTTGGCTGTCAGTAGTCATAGTAACACTGCTTTCCCATGACTATTGAATGCTTGGTGCTGAAGGTTTCTTTAGTTCTGTCAATCTGTTTTTCTGTTTGTTTATTTTTCTTGTCAGAATTTGTCCCCTGAGACTTTAAAACTAATTTGAAAAGTTAGCCTATAATTTAACATGTCAAAAACTGGAGGTGCTTCCAAATTTTGGTACAGACTTTGTGTTGGCACTTAATAGTTGTATTTATTCTAACAAATTGTTTTAATACCATAAATTTAGGACAGGCTCCTCAACTGGTGCTGCTGGGCAGAGCTTCATTAGGGCTCTTAAGGCATGTCTGAACAGATGGGCACAGACAGCTGTGAGCTTCTCTGTCCACTCTTGTGAGCCAGCAAAAAGCAAGCCAGATCTGCTCTGGAAGTTGTAGAGCTGCATTCATGAGATACTTTGCCCAAGCATTTATCTACTTCCTCTTTGGCAGAGTTTCCAAATCTGAGCTGGCTCTTGCCTGTCCATCCTGGAAAGTGAACAGAAATGTTCATGCCTGGCTCCATTCATCATCTGCGTTTGTTCATGAAGGGGTCAGTTCCTGGCTCATGCGGAGTGTACGACTGACTTGACTCTGTCAGTCTGAGTGGACGTTCAAGGACAGCCCATTCAAAGCAAAACCAAAACTGTGAGGATCATTGGGTTTTGCTCTAAGCCTCTTGCCATGCTCATCACCTTTAGGACACCAGGCTCTTCCCACAGAGGGATGACACTGCAGCCCCCAGTTCACCTTTGAGCACATTCTTCAATGGATTTGTTTGTTTTAAAATGAACCATTGTTTCATAAACCTTTCCACTGCCTGGCTTGAAAGCACAGGTGCAGGGAGACATGCTAACTGCCATATCTAAGCAAATTCCTTTGATTGCCAAACACATTGTAAGGAGTTAGTGCTGTCATGCACAAAGGTTCTTTTCCCATTTTCCACATCTTTGTGTGCCTGCCATCTGCTGATGTGCCTTCTCTAATTTGGATGATAAGGTCCCTAGGATATCAATCTAACTTTTAATATCTTTCCTCTGAAATGTGGTCTGTAGTTATAATAATGACAGCTAATTAGAAGAAATAGAACATTGACAACAGCTTTCTTCTCAATGATCTGATATTTCTAATTTGATTAGGTAACTGGGCACAAAGCTTGGATGGAGATACTTTCTGCTTCAAGTATTATTTCTGGTAGATGGGACTTTTGGGAGTTTTCACAGAGGTCATGTCAACACACGCACATGACTGTAATACTCTCATTTGAAGCATTTAGTGCTGCACAGCAGGAAATGCTGCTGAGAGAAAGAAAGCATTCATCACCGATACACAGAATTTGGTGATGCTGCTGCTGTTTTTACTTTTACTGTTCCAGATGTTCAAAATGAAGCTTTCCGCTGTCAGCTCTGGGAAAATATTCAAAGGAGCAAAGAGCAGCTAGCTCTGTAACTCCCACAGAGTGTGAGCATGTGTGAAAACGTAGATAGAATTGAGTAGGTTAATAAAAAAGTCCAAACTGCTTTCTGGGCTCCTGACTTTTCAATTGTTGCAGTGTGATGTAAAAGGCAGAAAGACACAAATGAAATTCTGCTTAAAGGATGAGTATAGGTACTTTTCCCCATCTGACTTCAGGAGGAATTGTGTGTGCCATATATAGAGGCAGAATGTGGACTGTCTAATTACGAGAGTGCAGAATTGGGGAATCTTGTAGGATGTTTAATCTTGGCTAATAAGAAGCAGTACACTGAATTATCTTCTTGCAATTCAGCATCATGTTTCTGAGGACAGAATTGATGCAAGTCTACAGTTTCTTTTGGGAATCAGTGTTGAAAATTGAATCCAGGCAACAGGCCCTCTAGAAATGTTTATTTTCCTTTGCTCTGTTAACATTGGTTTCTATTTGTCTCCATATGAGCTGGAAACCTTGTTTTTTCTTTGCATTGTTTATGTATTAATAAAAAGGAATCAAGAACTGTCATCTGCTTTGATTTACAGAGAAAGAAAGCCTCTAGATGAGCATCAGATCTAGTAAAGCGTGTCCAATGTCACATAGCCATCTATCTCCTTTCTTTAGTGAACTGTCTTTCTGCTTCCTTGGGATGTTAGATTTACATCACCAGGCAGTACAGGTACTGGACATTTTGACTCTGGTTTTCTGCCTCCTGTATGATAGCGTTGATATCAGCTTTTCATGGGCATTGCAACAGCATATCAGAAGAGACAAAAAAAATTCAGCTCTGCTTTTACTCTCAGTAAGTCGACTAGAAAATAGCAGTGCCAGAGAAGCTGAGGTGGTATCATAGCCTAAAAAGAAAGAATCCTATTATGTAAGCTGGCACAGCTTCCTAAACCTTGCCATGTTTTATGAGAATATTGTTAGCTCGTCTTATTGCCATGCAGATTCTTAACCACCTGTCTGAAGTTATCTGTATTCCCCAGTCTTTGATCCCAATGCTTCTGTCAAAGACTTTTGCATGTGTCCTCTACCAGTCTCCTTCAACAATTGTCTGTGGGCTTTTTTGTTTTCCTCCAGCCAGTTTGTTGCAATTTTTCAGACTGACAGGCTTTGTGCATGTTCAGAAAGATTTGCTCTCAAATATGAAGTAGCCAAGTCATACTGAACTTGAGCATGAAAAAATGGTTCACTTACCCATACAAAATTGCAAACAAGCATTTGCTTTCAAAGCAATGTCCTTTTGTGGCTTTTTCTCATATGCTCATTAAGCACTCTGAAGTGCCTAGGAATAGAAAAAGGGATTTAAGAGGCCTTAAGAAAAGTCAGTGTTCTTGTTCTGTTGTTATTCATTTTTACTTGTTAGTGTGTAGAGATCTCATTCAGTCCTACTGGAATCACTACCATACAAACATGCCATAATAGACAGCCCTAGTCCCAGAGATTTACCAGGCTAAAGAAATCATGGGCAGTGGTCCAGAGGAAGGGACAGCAGAGAAATGGAATTACTTGGCTGAAGGAACCCAGGATTTACTGTGATCTGGAGAAGAGGGAAATGTGTTCCTCTGCTGGTGTCATGGCTCTGTATAATGCTGTAAGCCTGTCCCACTGTTTTAGTGCAGAACTGCACCCTCTGCCCTCATTAAGTGGCCACTCATGAGGGATGTTAGTTGCAGAATTTAATCTGTGTTCTATATGTTCCTCTTATTACTTAATTTTATTATTTTAATGATTAATTTCCTCCACCGACTGGTACTTTAAAAGCTAGTCATTAACTCCTAGGCTGCCTGATTCACCTTGAGGAACTGATTTCTTTGTAAAAGATTTTTGCATTAGTAGATTTTTGTGACAGGATCAAATTAGGGTACATATTCCACTGTCCCAGGACTAGAATCTGGTTATAAAGCCGTGTGCTTTGTCAGACAGAACTGAACCAGACAGAACTGGACTAGTGTGCAGAAAATGCTTTCTAAGACTGGGGAGCATGATTCTTCTCCACATGCCAGGCTGCAGAAGGTTGCTACCTTTACTTCAACATACCAACAAATGGAATTTTGTTGCTGAATGAGCCACGAGAAAGAAAACCAAATAATTTTCCCCTTATTTTTTGTTATTGCAGGAGCACTTTTTCCTCTGAATCTCTTTACAGAAAGTATAGGAATTACAATGATAATCTGTGGATGTCTGTTCAAAATATATGCATTTGGGAGATGTGTATGTATGGCTGTGTGTTTGAATATGTATTCCTATCCCTTTTCAAAGGTTTTTGAAAATACAAGCAGGAGAAGATATTTCAATGCTCACTTTCATGAAATTCATGTGTTAAGGTGTATCCTTAAAAACACAGGACTAAAACCACTAAGCTCTTGCTAGTGGAGAACTGATATTTATTTTGTGTGGAAATAAAATACTTGAGCACCATGAAAGCCTGGAACCTCAGAAACATGAAGTCATCAAATTCTCTTTGCTGTCAAAGGAAGGCTGAAACACAAATAATTTTAAGTACTGATCTGTTAAGGATGCTGTGTTTCCTGTTTGTATTATTCTTCAGTCTACAAATAGAGTGTGAAATGCAACACGGCCATTGGAGATACCATGGCCTGTCATTTTGCTAACACGAGATCACTGAAGAAACACAGATACCCCCACAAAACATAGGCTCTGTGTGGTCAGATGGTGGAGTAGAGGAGATAGATGAATTACAGGGCTTTCTGGGAGCCATGGATAACAGAAATGCTGATGCTACAGCAACACTTCTGAGTACCCAACAGCTCTGCTCTGCTCTTTCTCGGAGTAATGCTCTTCTGTACTGTGCACTGAGTATATTAGACTTGTTACGACCTCTGAAAAAACAGAGCGGGAAAAAATTTTTTGTTTGCATACATATACATGCGTGATTGCATTTGTACACAAAGGCAGGGGCAAACAGTGGTATGTCCCATTCTCTTTAAAATTACAATGTAATGAAACATAAATGTGAGGAGATGATTGCACTCATTCATGTTTCTTGTCTGTAATAGTTATGACTGGGATGACTAGTTAATAAAACTTGCTCAAGTGCCCTCATTCCTGGAGGACCATGGGCAGGTAAGGTCCATTAAGTTTGTCTAGTGTAATACTACCCTGATCAGTATCAGTTCTTCAAAGTGAAATAGTATTAAAGCTAACTGTACTTAAATAACTGATTTTTGATTGCCTTACAAATCTAAAAAAATAGAATTACTTTTTAGGTTTTGTCCCTAAAACCAAATCAAATTCAGAGAAAAAATGATGGGTTTTTAACACTTTCAAACAAAGGGGCATTTTGAAAGTAAGAGATAAATGTTTTAACCTTTTTAAAAAACACAATTTTTTTCCAACTGGATATTTCACCCAGTCACACTCGAATTTATGAATATCTATTTACATCAACTGATTAGGTCAGATCAGGTAAGATATGCTCTATATGGATAAGTTATTTGGATGAAAAATTTCACTAAACCTTGAAGAAAACAAATTAAACCCAACTATATCACGCCTAACCTTCTGCTTCTAGATAGTACTCCTCACCTGAGCCATGACGATAGTTTATTCAGTTTTTCTATCACTTGTCTCTAGGACAAAAATGTTATATTTTTTTCTAAGTAAAAGTGGATATAGTTATTTTATTGTGCATGTTGAATGCTTTATATAGCTCTCCTAGACTTGCTGACATAATGATGTCTTGTGGCAATACTTTTTCGAGATTAGTATTGTCGCATGTAAAAAATTATGTCCTTTCTGTACATTTTCTTGTTTCCGTGAGCAATGCTTTAGAGATTTAAAAATGTTATTGGGTTTACCCATAAAGATAACGAGTTTTGTTCCTGTGGCACCAAGTATGAGAGTATATTCATTGTTTATACGCAGACAATAGAGCTAAAAATGACAACTGTGAAGTGTTGACAAAAGCAAAACATTGCAATCCATATATTTGTACTTTCCCTGCCAAATGAGGGCATATTAACAAGTTCTGACTTAATCCCAGTGTAATGTATATTTATATATGGATTCTCTGAGCCTTGCACAGGAGCTGTTATATCAGTCATTACAAAAAAATCCTTTGCTTAGATAAATTAATTTATACCATATTTTGGTGATATTACAGGACCATTCTATACAGGAGAGTAGTTATTTCGGGTCAAGTCAACTGCATTTTATTTTTGAAGGTGAAATTATGTTCCCTTGCATTTTTCTAAAAGCATTACCTGGAACCAGGAAAACTTTGATTTTCCTGCTTGCTGGTCCCATCAGATCCAGGGCATATGTTGTCACATCTCCTCAAGTTAGGTGAACTGCTCCACTTCTTTTGTCTTGGAGCATCTAGCCACGATGAATGCTGTTTGAAGTCAAAGTGGACTGCATGCAGCTCCAAACTTTCTCTGCCAGTCCATGAGTAGGGAGTAGCTAAAAGAGCAGCACAACTCAAGTGCAGCAGGGCCGATCAAGGCACTGGTTGCTGAGATAGAATTAAACTTAGAGCCAGGAATTATGCTTGACAGAAGATTAATAATTTGCCTTGTAAACAGCAAAGAGGGTGAAAGTGGCATCAGAGATTTTGCTTGGCAATTTTGCCATTTGGGAGGAGGAATCTGAAAAAAACTCCATATATTGGGCCTTATGCATCAAGAAGGGGAGTATTAGCTGTCTGACACAGCCCCTGAGGTCAGTATCATGGTGGATATCATGAGGGGATGGCTGATTTCCCTGGGATCTGCAGGAGCTGATTTATTGAGCTGTCACAGCCCCTTCTGTGTCAGAGCGGGGGGAGGCCTGCAAGGGAAAATTTTAATGGTGCTTGTCATCAAAGAAAAATTTTGTGCTTCTCACTTCAGTGGCCCTGCTGACACCATCAACATAGTGCTTGCACTGATCCTCTCTAGAATCATGTCAGGCTTCCTCTTGTCAGCCTGATCTTTACTGGGGCTTCTCATAGATCCTTTTCACTGGATATGTCTCTTCTGCACAATTAAAGACAGCGACAGGACTCATGCTGCTTAGGAAGCTGAAGTCTAACAGCTCTAGAATATTCCAGCTAGATAAAAAAGTCATGAATATGTAAGATTTAAATAACTGTAATCTTGCTTGCAGGATGAGAGGACTAAGGAATGAAGTATTTACTTTATGGAGGTGTTTTGCTGTTGCAGTTTTTTCCTGTTAATGTACATTTTCATAATTTATTATTTGTCTACCTCCACAAAGCAGCTCAGTGCTGATTCTTGTTTGTAGGCTGGATGCCTGAGGATGTGTGCTGGTGGAAAGATTGGTGGGACACAGGATTTTGCTGAAGAAGAGCAGTGCCTGTCCCTGAGGGAAGAGGGCAGAGGAGGGCAGGCAGAGTCCAGCTGGTGAAGGAGTTTATGGGAGCTGCAGCATTGGTGACACTTGTACAGGTCATCCAGGCAGGAGGAGGTGGTGAAGTCTGCAAAGGCAATGTAGTTGTTTTTGTCATGGGTTCTGCTTCCTTCTTGTGACCTTGGAAACTGAAGGGATAAGAAGGGATTGTAGTACTTGTGTTAGAGATGTTGTACCAGGCATGACAGAAAAGATGCAAAATTTTTTTATCCAGATCCCTTACTGCCAATGAAAAAAACCCCTGAGTGTGATTTCAGTGGTCTCAGAAAACAAAGGAAATGTGGATGAGCAAAGTTGGTGTTTTTTTTCTAATCCCTTTTGAGATACTATTTGTAAATGCTTGAACTCAAAGGAGATGTTCTGTTTCCAGCTGCCATGAAACTGGGCACTGCAGAGGTGCTGGGTGCTGCAGAGACTTGTAGGTAGTGGGAGTATCATCCCCTCAGACCCCAGGATCAGGGTTGAGGCCCCTTGGCAGAGAGGAGACTAGTAGTCTGCTGCCCATTGCTCTGGAATGTCTGGGGAAGCCCTACCATGTCTGCCCAGCACCTTTTGTGGCAGCATGGAGCATTTTAAATTTCAGTGTTTCTCTATTTTGAATCTGGTGTAATAAATGCAGTGAGCTCAAACACTTCACAGGGCATACATGAGCCCAAAGAGGAAAAGGGTAACAGGTTGTCTTAGAGTGCTTTTCAGAAACAGGGCAAAGTCTTTGTTTTTGCAGTGAAGCAAGATGGTAGGGAAATATCTATGTGAAAGGAAAAGGACAGTTTCATATTGTGCGGACACAGGTGGAGGAAACCACATCCAGGCCTACATTTAATCTTGTGAGAAATGTCACTGACAGGTTGTGGTTCTGTGTTCAGCTTCCCCGGATTACAGGGAGATTACAGGGATTACACAGATAATACTGAAAATAAGGCAAGTAGCAGCAGCAAGAAAAATTAGCGGTAGCTAATGTGCCAATTGTACCTCTTTGTTCACCGTGATAAGAAGATATTTATAGTTACTGTGAAAACATTATGCCCTTCATAAAAGCAAACATGCTGTAGTGGTAGTTGTGATCATTTAATATTTTCTTCTTCTTCTTGAAAGTGACATGAAATGTTTGAGTGCTCTATCAACTTGTGAATAATTGTCATTAAGTTAATGCAGTTGCAGTTTCCTTTCATATTGCCAATGCCTGTATGTAAATAATATATTTTTGTAATTTATAAGGGTGTGTATATATATGATGTGTGTAATAGGTATCTATCTGTCTCATCTTCCAAAGTGAAAATGGACAACTTTTAACCTAAGCTTTTCAGAAGGGTCAAAAGATGTTTTGGCCTGAGGGGGATAAGTTTCTCCTCCCAGTATGTTTGTCCATAAAATTTCCCACAACTAAATTGTTGCACAAACCCAGAAGTAGAACACAAAATAGTAGTAAGTAGACTTCAAGTTTAAAGACTTTTTTTTTCTAGTAAAACTTTATGCTGCTATTTAAATAGTTGCTTCTATATTTATTGTCTTTTCCTCCAGAGTTAGTTCTTTGAGATGCTGCAGTGTGATAGGATATTTCCTTCAACTATTAAAAAAAGTTTCCACATTAAAACTTAGCACAAGTGTATCAGGGGATCTGTCTTGCTGTCAGTTTTTAAGAACAACTCCATTTTGAAGTCAGTAGGGATATCTGTTGAACAAGGTGTGGCATAGTATGGCCTAGGGCTACAAAGTTGCCTACTTGATAAATGTTATAGGAAATGTGTTCTGATTGTTGCACTCTTGCTCTTTTCGCTAAGTGCCTTACTACCAGGGATACTATCCCTTAGCTGCTTCTAGTTTATGGTTTCCCCATGAATGTGGTTTTTCTAGCAGACTGTCATCAATTGAGAGGAGGGAGGAGAATATAGTCTGGCATCTGTCCCTCTTGTAGGGCAACTGGTACATCTTCAGCAATTAGGGAAAACCAAAGAGAAGGGAAGGAGTCCATAAAGAGGTAACTCATCACATTTGGCATTTCAGGCCAGGTGCTCAAGGGAGTATATTAGTGCTGCTTCTTGACTCATCATGGCTATGCTTCGCGAACGAAGATACTTGACTAACTTTGAAAGAAATCAGCTGGCTTTACTGTGTCTAAGATATTTTATCCTTTTAGATACTTCCAGTCTGGACATAGTTTGTGATGTTTTGTTCATTAAGGTTAAGTGAATCATCAAGGCTTCTTTTAGACATGGAGACTTCCAGGGAAGAATTGGAAGACTGAAGTCATTTGTATAACATAGTTAATTTTAACCTCAGTGAAATGACCCATGTGAGCATCTACATATTGGTAGTGTTGCCAAGTAGCTTTATCAAACACACTATTGATTTTTAAATTGCAGTTTTAGCAGTAGAAATATGAAGATAGTCCTTAATATTTTGGTCAACTCCAGGAACAGGTTGTAGCTTTAATATCTTATTCCTGCTAATTTGAGAACTTATTAGCAAAAAGTGAACATATTTCCCAGTGAAGATCAGATATGGAAGAGGGGTCCCTGCAGTTATTCAGTAAATTCTAGACCAGTATGTTCCTGAAGTGAAAATACTTGGAACTCGGACATATATTCAAGGAAAGCAATTTAGTGCAAATTTCCTCTGTTCTTACCTGTTCCAAGATATCTGCTTATAACCATTATGGGAAAAAGGAAAATTAAGTTTCGCTGTTCTTAGATTTTTAAGACATCTACCACTTCTACTGCAAATGTTAATCTTTCCCCTCTTTGGCTCTGCATATCACAACTGAATAGTGGCACATCTTTGCTTTTACTATGTTTTGTGCAGGTACTAGGAGTTATTTTTCAAGTGTAATGATTTAGAGAAGGGGAACTAAGTCCTATCTCCATAGATGAAACTGATACACATGATCTCCCTCCCACGCAGCTACATAAGAAGCCTGATGTAAAGACAAGACTCTATAAAGAGAAAAGGAAAGAGAAGAATCAAAATTTAAAGTATGTTTGGTTCTTCTATTGTGATGCAACACTGTAGGAAATAATCCCCAAAACAACTGCATGTGCTCACCTTGCTGGAACTTGTAGGTATCAGTGGTTCTTGAACCTCAAATAATGTGCAGCAAGTCTCACTTTGAGCTAGTTGGAAAAACTGCAAAAAATTTTTTTTTAATACAACAGCATAATTTTTGAGAATGTCTTTTTTATAAGGTGTTCTTGGGTCCAAGAGAGATTTCTGATCACATATGTGAACAGAACACTTTAAAACTACTTTGTGCTCCAGTCACTACTTGGTATGCAGATAGTTTAAATTCAAGTCAATGCTTTCATTGATGTGAAGCAGGAATGTTGCCCATGTCTCTTTTGCCCCGTAGGGAGGTCTCGCCCTTTGCTGTAAAAGCTCATACCTTTTCCAGAAGAAAATGCATTTTGCATTTCACACTGAAACAAGACACACACACTGAAAAAAGACACACACCCTGCAACAGCTTGACTTCTCTATCTGCTTCTGCTCTTCCCTTTTTTAGTGAAATGTCTTGCTTCCTGAGCATCTGTAGCCATCGCTGTAGCCATGACATGCATTAGAGATTAGTAAAGCTGGAAAGGAACTGATATTGGCTTATGCTGTATGAAAACTAGGTTGACAGACTTCATAACTTCTGCCTGACACATGAATGATTGTTCTGATTTTTTTCACATAGTGATCAACATAGCAAGACAGCAGCTTTGATGTGTTTATTCGTTTCTGTTTTTTCCAGTGCAGCCTCATGTCTCTGTCTCTTCATTTATTTGTTAAGTGTAAGTTCACATTCAGTTGTTACAGCTGTTTTCCTCAAGAATATCTTTTTTCTCAGTCATCTTTTCAGTGCCAATAACAATGGGATTTTCATCTTTCGTTGAGTTTGTACCTGCTACTGCATTCAAGTAATAAAGAGAATCTGTTCTCTTTGCCCTTGACACTTGTTTTATAAAGGGATACACAAGAAGTAACCAGAGCCAGCCAGTTCCGATGAAAATACAGAGCTTTATTGTCACTCGTAGAGTTCTGCCCAGTTTTACAATCTCGTGGCATGCCATAAATGTTTTTGTCCTCTGAACTTATATATTTGAAAACATTTTCCTGCATTCTAATCCTTGCTGTAGAAAGATAATTTTTCCAAGTATTACCCTCTAAGCAGCTAATCACTTGCTCAGCTTCCCACAATTTAGCTTTTAACCTTTACTTTCTCACTGATAAAGATAGTTTAAGTCTGGAAGATAAGGTTTTTCTACTGTGATATATATAGGGAAAAAAGCTTTTTAAATATCCAAACAGACTAGGACCTGCAAATATTTCACTTTATAAAATTATCAGATGAGAAAGGATAATTGCCTGAGTGTAAACTTGAGTAACTCATTAAATGCACCAAAAATACGAAAGTAGTCTCTTGATTTGACATTAAGTTGAGATTAGTTAAAAAATAAAAGCAGCTGCTTCGCCATTAGAAACAAAGAATTTAACACTTTCCCTTATCCTCTTGCCAAGCTGCCGCTTGGTCTTATCTTTTAATTAAACCTGAACTTTAAAGTACATGTGTCTAGCATGCCAGTTGATTAAATGATGTATCAATAGTCAAAGAGCTTTCTTGCCAATTAGCATTCTGTATAGAGGTTTCCAGTCTGTTTTTTTTTTTTTCTTACAGAATGGACACATTAAATGTCCCTGTTCTGTTGCAACTCATTTTACTGTCATTGATTAGAAAGAAACAGAAATTAAAGTCTTGTGCTGAAAATATTTTTATTTTCCACTAAATCTATTTCCTACTAAAAAACCACACCCAACTGAATTTTTAAAATTTTTTAAGAAATTGAGTCTCACTGGGGAGCTGGAGATAAAACCCTAACTACAGTGATGGCAAGTGGGAGTTTTACCACTTACTGAAGGCCAGTTTTCATCAGGTTCCTCAGATAAGACTGAATGAAATCACAAATCACTCCCTAACTACTATGCAAACCCACAGTTTTGACCTAGATGTAGTTATTCATTCAGGGAATGGAAGTAAAACCTCATGACTAAGATAACCAAGCCCTCAGCACTAGAACACAGTCAGAGAATGCAATTTCTGGCTAAAATGAGTAAAATTCACATAATTTTAGGCATGTCACAGACAAGCAAATGACTTAATTCTGTCCTAAAATAAGAAATGGTGGTGGGATCACTGATATTCTTGAAGTCAAATGTATGCTTTTCTAGATTAAACCTTGAGTACTTCTAAATAATAGAGAAATTACCAAGCAACCAAGATTAGTCCCCAAATTAGTGGATGGTCAAAAAGAGAGTTGAGTATATAAAAAAACTGAATTGGTGTTCAAACACTTGTATGCCCAATAGAAAAAACCCACATATATTCAGAAGTCCCGTGATCTAAAATACTTTCACTACCTTGAAGATATTAACAATCAAGTCCATCCTTTTCTTCAAATACAGATGATGACTGCACTTTCATTTTTGTTCAATACAGCATTACGTTGCAGTCTTGTGCACATTAATAAGCAGCATGGTTGTAATGTTATAATGACTTACAACCTAGAATAAACGTAGTATATCTATCTCATACAAAATGATGTGCTAAGCAATGAAGCTAAAACAAGTACCTAAAGAAAAAAATTATGATGGAAGATAGCAAGACTCTTTCCAGTAACTCTATGCAAACATTTGGAAGGTGGTTAATTGGCAAAATGAATTGGAATTAATTATACATGAATCC
Organism: Lepidothrix coronata; assembly: GCF_001604755.1. Classification (NCBI taxonomy): domain Eukaryota; kingdom Metazoa; phylum Chordata; class Aves; order Passeriformes; family Pipridae; genus Lepidothrix; species Lepidothrix coronata. The sequence continues at coordinate 3,475,842 of NW_016690196.1, forward strand.
TGTGGCAAGTACAGCAGCACTCAACTCATTAAGAAATCATAGTTTGGAACGCAGGATACCATCCTGACTACATTACATCCTGAATGTGCTTATGGCTACTTTTCAGAGGATAGCTAGCTTTACAGAGTACACTGTCATTAGGAGAAATAGCTGGGATTTCTGAGTCACTGATCATGTTTTTCAAGAACCCTTGGAAACCTGTGAATACCCTGGCAGGTGAGTGAGGACAATGTCATCTTTAAAAAGACAAAAGGGATAAGACTCAAAAAATGAGGCCCCTGGGAACATTTAGAAACAAATAACTAATCAATCTGCATTTAAACAAACAGGAGAAAATAAAATGAGAAAAAGTGCCATTATAGCTTTTCCAAAAAAAGATTCTTTCAAACCAATTTAATTTCCTTCCTTGACAAGGTAACCAGCATAACACATAGAACAGAAAAAATAAAAGTAGGAAATCTGTATTTTGGTATTACTTTTATGACACTGTTCCACATGACATTCTCATAAGCAAGATAGAGAAATATGGTCTAGGTTTAATCACTGTAAAGAGGATGTACAACATGGATCCAAATTTTCCTACTTTAATTACTGTGAAGTACTGGACTTCACCTGAGGCATCACTTTTTAAGGAAGCGGCAGATAAACAGCATAACAGACCATCAAGGATGATGCAAAATTTAGAAGGAAAAGTTAAAGAAAAATCTAGAAATTTGACTATATAGGCGGATGTTACACTAAGGAAGTTAAACAGTATTTTGCATTGCTAATTAGTGACAGAAAACAACAAAAAATATTAATTTATATCAAATCAGATTTACTTTGGATATTAAGAAAATGTTTCAGAATGTTATGGAGCATGAATTATTGGGATGAGATATATGGTAATGGTCAGAGGTTCATGGAGTCACAGAACAATTCAGGTGAGAAAGGCCCTTAGGAGTCCATTTGTTCCAGCTCACCACTCAGATCAGATCCAATAGGAACAGGTTGCTCAAGATGATGTCTAGTGAAGTTCTGATTATTTCCAGTGATGGAGATACCAGAGCCTCTCTGGGAACCTGTTCAGGTGTTTCACCACTCATATGGTGGAATTCTTTTTCCTTGTATCTGACTGGAATTTCCCATTTGCAACCTGTGTCCATTGCTTCTGGCTCTGTCTTCTTTATGTCATACCACTAGGCAGTTAACTGTGGAATTTCCATTATTGCTATTATGGAAATGTTTGATAAACATCTTCTGGAAAATGTTGAAATTTCCCTCAGTACAGATTGAATTAAATGGAATAAGTCCATTATCATTCTGTGGTTTTGTGAGTTACTAGCTTTCTATAATTCTTTGGAATATGCAGAAACATAGCATTTAGTGAATTAAGGTATCTATCTGTGTACATGATGTGTATAACAGAAATTTCTGTATCAATGGGTCATGAATGCATTTCAGTCATTTTGACCACACTCTCCTTATGGTTTATGGTTAAATATTTGGGTCCCGAAGCTTTCAAAGTTGTTTTCTCTCCAAAAAGCCCCAAGGTGCATTTCTGGCAGGGGAAGAGTTAGTGGTCCAGTTTTCTTTGGTGTGAGGGTCTTTGTAATGAATCACTTTTATTCTGAAGGGAAAAAAGAGCCTAATTTTATTATCAGGAAACAGACTGAAAAAATTTTGATTCCAGAGGCTTATACTGAGTTTAATACAAGATGTAGACAGATCTAGCCTCTTTATTTTTCACAACTATAATGCCTGGTTGGTATCATGTAAAGGGTTAAGGAAAGGAAGAATATTTTAGAAATATTTACATTATTTTTTCAAGCAGGATTTCTCAGGCATGAACTCTGTGATAAAGCTTAGGAGATATAGAATGAAATTAAAATTACCAAGACAGTGTTTAAAACCCACACAGTTTAAAGAAGGCTTAATAGAAGAATCTGAATATTCTGTCATTGTGGGTTTAGAAGAGATTTGAGATGAAAATTTAAACTATCAAGCATTTAAAAGGGAGGAAAGAAGAAGAGTAAAAAGTGATATGTGTGCTCTGTAGATGCTTGCAGAAAAAAGCAAAAATCTGAGCACTCCAAAAGGAGAAAGAAATGTGACAAGGAGAAAGCAAATGAATATTCCAAATGGTAGAAGAAGTTCTAATCAGCTGCATGTGTTCATTTTCAATAAAGATGTCTAATGAGGGCATAGAAATGAAATCAGAGGAGTTATGCTGGAAGAAAAAAATAACTAGCAACAAGAATCAAATGAGAAAAAACAAAGAGTAAACAAAGTGATGTATGAATCTGCATGTTTATAATTTGTTTTGTAACATTCTCATCAAACAGTATACATAGAGAATATGAAAATAGTGAAGATAAGTCTGACATTTCAGAAATTATATTTTTCAAATTCATGGGAGACAAAAGAATTGCTTATAACTTTTGGAAAAGTAGATTTGATAGCTATAAAGAAGAGGAGCTGGACAATTATTGCATAACTATGTTAATGGTCATTTACAGTAGAAAATAGTGAAACAGAAAAAAAGGGAAAGTTCATCAGGAGTGGTGGGGAGAGAAGCCCATGAAACATAAAATTCAGTGGGTTTATATACCCTCAGAAACACTCCTGGTGCCTCCCCCTTGTGTGTGTGGGGGGGGGGGCTGTTTTGCAGTTATGCTAGTTTTGCAGAGAGCTGAAGGTGCTGGTTTTTGCAAAGTCATTTTAGGCTTTGGAGGGGAGGTGTGTTTCAGGGGCACTCCTGCTAAGAGCTGAAGCCTTCTCCAGGGCAGTCATGGGTGTGTGCACTTGGAGGTGTCCTTTGACATGACCTGGCCCATAGGACACAAACATCACACACCCAGAGAGTCATGGCTGGTCTTCTTTAGATAGGCCTCGCACACCTAGAGAAGCATCACATATCCAAAGAATCACTCCACAAACCTCCAAAGTTAAGAGTTTGTGGGCTATGGCCTCCTCCCCTTAGCCTTTATCTTCACTCTCCTGGCAGCTCACTGTAGTAACAATGTTTCAATGCAATTAAAAAAAGTCCAGTTCCTCACAGGTGCATTGTCAGCAAATGTTGTTGTTGAATTTTGATTGACCAGATATCATGATGGACCTTCAATGACCCGTTGAGGAAACATTGAGGGAAAAAAGGAAAAGTCTTGTAGATACAATTGGAATATTACACAGTGTTTACAACATAAGTTTCTATATGGTATTTTCTACTCAGACTGTCCTGCTAAATGTTTTTGTAAAGAAATATGCTCAGTCCCATTTTCAAGATAACATTTTTGAATACATCAATTACCATGATTATCAGAAATGAATTTGTAGTTCAAGGAAATGTATTATCTCTCTTTTCCAGGGCTGGATTACCTTTCCTGGGCAAAGAACAAATAGCTGTAAATATAGTGTCTGTTAATCATGATAATACATAAATTGAACAGCTTGTCAGGATTGCATTTATTATTTTACTCTGCAACCTTAGTAGATTTTTCCTTTAGGTTTCCTTCACAGATGTGCATTTCTTCAGCAAGCTTCAAAATAATAATTGTAACCTATTCCTGTAAACAGTGACACATCTGCAGTCCTGACAAGACATTCATGATTTGTAGTATGAGAAACGAGGAAATAGAAAATCTTTACACAATAGTGCCACTACATCTCTGGAAGCATTTGGGTCTTCACCTCAGAAGGACAGGCACAACACATCAGTATTTTCAATGTCACTGACCCTATGGCCATCTTCCTTTTGAGCTTCCAATAATTATTGGAGAAGAATTTACCTAAAATGTACAGTGTTTTAAATCCTTCTCCTTGCAATCCTTGTCTTTCAAAACATGCTTGTAGAAGGTGGTAATAACAGAAGATGCTTGTTCTTTAACTGTAGTGTTCAGTCTACAGCAAATCTAATATTTGTTGCACTCTCTGCCTGATGTCTTTTTTTTTTTTTTTGAGTGGAGGAAATTCACCTTCCCTCTTGCTGAAATAATTGTAATTAAATATTAATTTGTCCAGAGAGTGTGTCCACAGGCAATCAAAATTAATGGTTATAGCATCCATGAGCAAAAATTTCAGTTTGCGACATGCTGAATATTTGGAAATACTCAATGGACTGAAAACTGGAGTGGAATTCACTGAGGTAATTCATTCTTTCTTGTGCTTGTTTTCCTGTCTATATCTTCTCTCTGTTTTTATATGGTTACTGACACAGGGCATAAAAGCAAAAAGGCTTTAGCGTGGGATTCAGGGGAACCTGTCCCTTTACAGCTTGCTATCTAGTTGTCATTAGTTCAAAACCAGTGGATTTTTCATTCTCGTTAACTTATTTGCCTTTGGAGCCCATGTGCAGACAGATCCCTATTGAAGGCCAAGGGAACAACCCAACTCTGTAGAAAGCTCATGGCGCTGGGTGAGCCAAAGCAAAGTTGAGTGCATGCAAAGCAATCTTGTTGGAGGACCATTTTTGTCTTTTTGTTAATAGGAGTTTGAGTTTTCTAGACTTGAAAGCCTAAACTGCTAAATCGACTTTAAAGTGGATTTACTGGGCCTCACAAATTTTTAGTAAGTTCGGATATGAAATAGACTGAAGAACTATTCCTCAAATAACAGGGTAAAATCACTATAATCTTGATGAGATCTGAGAAATAATCTCTTATCATAGAAGAAAAGTCACTCTTAATAGATGTCATAAGATTTAATTAGTTATGAAATTTGGTGAATATTTTGTTTCCAAACTGTGTTTCTATAGCTCTTGCAATTCTTTGATTTCTCAGCTATTTCTGTACTCTGATATCCAATCTAAAATCCTATTAATGTTTTACTTTTGTGACTGCTGTTTTTCATTCGTTTGCTGTCACTATAACTTACTGTTCAGCTTCTGGGTAACTGGCTTGAGACTAAATGGGAGGGGTCTACATACTGGTTTAAGGATTTACATTCTAATGAGGATGCAAATTGCCTGTGATTCTAGGCGAGGTGAATGTCAAGGTCCAATCTTGAGTTAATATGGTGTGCCCAAGAGTGTTAGCAGTGGTGAGGTGATATGAATACTCCTGTAGCAGGATGATCCTCTTTTTGTTGGGAAAAAGGAATATAATTATTGATCAGAGCTGTAGTCTCATCACTGCTTTTTTTTTTTTTGCATTCAGTAAAAAAGGAAACAAATACCTTTTTATCATCAAACATATTTTATTTTTTTTGTGGAGATTTACTGTGCTGTTTTCCAAAAAGAAAGCAAAAAATTATCCTGACATCACAGGAACAAAAATAATTAATTTACTACGCCATACGTAAGTGGCTTTCCCAGCAGACTGGCTCTCTCCTTATGTGCCACTGCAAGTCTCATCCATCTGGGGCCATGTAAACCATTAATGTAAAAGGGAATTACAGTGATTCTGTTCTGTATCTCTTACTCTGCCTTGAAGCCCAAGACTTCAGTCATATTTTGAACACATTTTTCTGCATGCTTTTGAATGTAATGGGTGTATGTAGGTGCTCATGAATATCCATCCCCTAAAGACATTCTGGCAGAAATTTCCTTCAGGCTCTAATACCAGAGAATCTTGGATGTGATTTTAGGTTCTTTACTCAGCCAAACACAGAAAATTCATAAGGTCTCAGGGGGTTGTTCCTCCAATTTTCACAAATGTTGGTAGTTCTATCATGGTCTGCATACTGCAATTTACTGATTATATCAAAGGAACTGAAGTACTAATCCCAGTTGAGCTGTTGACTGTGTAATGAGAGGCTTCTAAAATCCTTCAGAGTTACTGAAACAGGTGTTGTGAGGGATAAGAACATGAGACTAAAGCAAGAAAAAATCATATCACAGATGATTTGCTTCCACAGAAGCAGATTTCCTTACGCCATTCAAGTTAGCATGTGGCTTCACAACCTTTTGTTCCTTTTAAAATCAATCTCCTTCTCCTGTGTAGTTTCAGAACAACAAAGCAAGAAAGTGAAATTATGCAGTTTACGGTAGTTTACAGTAAAAATTTTCAGTAGCAGTGGCAGGAGCAGTTATCAACCTCTCTTTTGAAACTTCGAACTGGAACACCAACCTTTGTGTTTGAAAGACAGGGAAATACCTACTAGGAACTAGGTGGAGGTCATCTGCACATTTCATATGGGTCACTGAATAATGATCACAGGGTAGCAACTTTCATTTTGAATGGGTAACAAAGAGGTGAAAAGCGCCATATTTCATTAGTAATGCCACATGTGCTCCAGGTCACTGCTTCATTTCTTCATCCTACTGGTTCTATGAACCCTTAAGAACCTGGTTACTTTTAGGGCTAACCAGGCTGCTTTTTCTGGCCTTCAAAAGGGATTTTGAACCTTAAAATTGTCTGTTCACAGTTGCAAAAGATGCATCTGGAAGAGAAATTTTGGTAGGTATGAAAAATCCTTTTCAGGGAGCAAAGGCGTCGTGGTTTAAACTCCCCAAAAATCAATTTCCAAACTTCCCACAATTTCCTCAATGTGAGAGAAGTTATCAGGCATACACAACTACCAATATGGGGAAATTATATTAAAATTTATTACTAACACAATAAATACTATAATACATATATATACACAACAATCCTAACTATCTCTCCTATGGTAAAACAATATATATACATAGATCATCCCTTCTTCCCTCTATAAATGTCCAGAAAGAAAGAAGAAAAAGTCTTTTCCACTTTCAGGGTGGCACAGTCTCTCCTTTATCTTCGAGGCAGCAGTTTCTATTTGTCGTAGCTGGAAAATTTCTCTCTCTCTTCATTAAAACGCAGGAGTTTTTTCTCTCACCCCTCTCAGCCCTTTGGCTCCAACTGAAGATCTCTCTCCTGTAGACTGCAAAAGCAGGGACAAAGCTCGCTTCACCACAGTCATATCACGAAGTGCAAGGCATTCCGTGAAAGTTCCTTTCCTTGGGGGGTCAAGTTCCCCCGAGTCAGAACGGTTTAGGGGCTCTCAGTTCAGTTCTTCCCCAATGGTTCTAGCAAAGCTCCCCTGCTCCGGTTCAGCTGCAAACGTGGCAGGGGAGGGCCACTTCTGCCGCATTCCTTGGTCTGACTGTCCTGGTCCAGCTCACAGGATGTCTCTGAGCTCTCAGCTCCTCTCTCTCTCTCTAGCTGCTGCTGCATTTCGTGACTCCCTAAAAGTTTGGAAACCCACCCCCCCTTTCCAAGGAGGTCTCAGGGTTTTGGGAAAGTAATTCACTCTGACCCCAAAACAGTCTCTGCTGAGTTTTCTTTGCTCTGTTGCCATCTCTCTCTCTCTGCAGGACATCTCTGCGTCTTTCAGCCTGGCTCTATGCCATGTTGCTGCTTACCGGCTATCTTCTTAGCTTTCAGCCACGGCTTTCCACTCAGCGCTGCCTCTGCTGCCACCTCAGTGTCTTCTGCTGCCCACTGACAGTGGAGAAACCCCCCCAGCCTTTGGCCACGGCACCCAGTCCAGTTTTATCACTACACCAGGTCTCCCATAGTCCCGGGGGGGGCTGGGGGCCTTGGCCCCCAGTGGGACTTGCTGGCCCCTCAGCTCTAACATGTGGTGTCTCAAGCCATGGCTGACTCTCCTTCCAGCTATGTTCCAGGTCTCCTTTTCCGGTCTGTGTAATATGTTAATTTTGCAGGGGCGACCTGATTGTCTCAACACCAAGAACACCATCCCCTAGGGTTAACTACTTTCCAACTCCAGGGGGAAAGCTTTTTTTTAACCTACGACAAAAGGAAAGGAGTGTGTAAGGAGAAAGAGAATAAGTTATATTCTTTTTATATGATAAGAAACTATGGAGTAATGAAAGCAAGTAAATAAAATCACTCTGAAAAACAGAAAATAACAGGAAAGCTTCTTTCCAAACAGATGGTTCACTTTTATTCCAAGAGATACATAAAATATTTTATTATTATCTAAATCCACCCTTCTTTCCCATTTTACGACATGAGAGGGAGGAAGAAAGAAAGGAAAAAGGAAAGTAACTGCTATTTGAGAACACAATGATGGAATATGCCATTTCAAAGAATCAACAAAATGCCCAGGATTGGATATTGTTATATGATATGCAGTCCAGAGTATTTGGTTCCTGACAGGCTTAATTCTCAAGTGACAGTCCAGTGGACCAAGAAATCAGGCTCTGATAACTGAATTCTCATGTAATCCCCATATGGGCTCTTAAAGATTGACTCTGAGACAAACATATAAGCATCAAATTATATCAGTACAACAACTAGAGCTCATTGTTGCCATTTTGTTATTAGGTTGAAATAGTTTTCAGGAACCCCACCTTTCTTTATGCTACCTTCAAACTACAGTGTATGCTTGCACTGGTGATGCTATAAAGGGAGGCAATGTGCTTATTATAATTCATGCAGCTTCAAAGCTGGGTCTGGCAGGAGGAATTGAGTGCATGGTTATTTGGGTGATGGTGAGGTAAAGGTCAGTCTGCGCCAGTGGACTGGGTTTGCCTCAGAGTTTTGAGCTGACCTCAGTGTGCTGCCAGAGTTACACATAGGCTTTTCAGTGTTGGTCAACTCCCATTTTGAGCTGGCTGCGCCCTGCACAGAGGTTGGTCTCCACACAGCAGTCCCAGGAGCATCACAGCACCATAATCTACTGCAAAACCTACTGCTCTAACAATCTTTTGAGGCCACTGGAGCTGGACTGTCCATGTTATTGAGTCTTAATCCTCATATGAAATCTATATATTTTAAAAACATTTTCCAATACACTTTCAGCCATGATAACCAGAAGCAGAAAAGCCCTTTTCTAAGGTCTCTCCTTGGAAGAGTGAATATGTCCCTTTTTATTTTGTTAAATAAGTATATATCATATACAGCAAATGACTGCATTTTATAGAATTTAATAACCATGCCAGTGACTCAAAGTTCTTTTGACCCAAGGAGAAAAGAAGTTCCAGAATGGTGATAACAATAAAAACAAAAGAGCAATAACACCACCTTCACCAATAACAATAGAAAATAAACTGATAATAACTTTTACCTAAAGCATATAAAAGATTATAAATTTATTTTTTACATTTTGTGCTCAATTTAATATTTAGTCTTACACAAAAACATAACTTTTGATTCCTGGAATACATACCTTAGCAATATACTTTACCAGGGGCATATGTTTGTTTTTCCACTTCTTGACATTTTTATTTGAATGGTGGGTTGCTACTATAAGTCTGTAAACACAGGCAAGCAATTTTTCTACCTCACACACCCCAGTAATCGGTCAGTGTAGGACCAGCACAGGATTTTCTGGTTTGCAGAATCACCTTGAGGTATTATAAATCAAGCATAATCAATCAATCATCAGGCAATATTTTCAAATTTTTACACAACCTCACTTTGTTCCTGTCTTCCACAGGAACACAGCAAAACAGCAAAAAACACTGTCAACAAGGGCCTTTCTGACAGAATAAATTAAAAACCAAAACCTTTGTTTTCCCAAATCCTTCTAATCAGGGCCGTACAGTGTATTTACTAATAGCTGTTGACTCTCAAAGAGAAAAGGCATAAAACACCTTTTTTTCGTGTGTCAATCTCTTACTATCATTAAAGCTTCAATAACTTCTGAAAAATAACCTAGCTTAGAAGCATTCTCTTTTAAAATCTAAAAAAGAAGATTATTTAACTTGGAAAAACACTCAGTAAATCCAGACTGGCTCACCCAGTGTGTTTTGACTGTATCTCTTGTGCTCTTTTAGATTTTACATCAGAATAACTAAAATTATGCTCTTCCCAGGACTCTCATTAATTTTATAGACAACCAGACTCCATTCGCCAATTCCCAGCTTTTTGCAGAAAGGTGACTTATAGGCCAGTCCATGCTCTGTGCTTGATAGCAGATGTTCATGACTACTCATGAGGTTGGTCTTCTTCTCTCCAGGAACCTGATACAAGCCTGAGTCTGGCCATGCCAGTGTCTGTACACATAGGAAGAGTAAGTGCTTCCAGCTCAAAACAGGTGTGTTTACATGTCAAGTAAATGGCACGTCTGGCACAAGGAAACAGCCTTTCCTGAAATCTCACTGCCTCCATTGGCTACTCTGCTATTTTTCCAAAACCCTTCACTGTACTTAGATTTTAGATCTTTATCTCTTTACTGTACACATAACTTGAAAATTGTATAGTCGTTTGTCATGTCATGTCCACTGGTTTTCTCAAAACTGGAACAAAATATACACAAGGTACCAAAAGGTGCTTCTTACGGGTTTCTTACGGGACATTGTTGGATATGCTGGATGTCCGTGAGGGAGGAATAAATTGAAGGGAATATGCCAGTCTCTTCTCCTATTTTCTCTGCTGTGGACAGGTGCTGCTGCCATGGAGACAAAGGGAGGACCAAAGTGTTTCTGGAAGCCTGCCCTGTGCCAGTGAGCTTCTCTGTATCCCCCAGGGAAATGCAGGCTCCAGACATAGGGACAGCAGTTTTCTGGGTCTTTTTTGGTGCCTGAGGTAGCACTGTCAAATGCAGGCGTGGGAAGAGGATGAAGTGAGGCCAACTGATCCTAGCTTAATGATTAGGGTGTTTTTCTGGGAGGAAGGTGACCCAACATTCTCATTTCTGTGTTTTATTTCTAACCCAGTGATGGTTTCAAATGCATGCACATCTCAGGGAATGATGTCTGAAACTCCCTCCATCCTCTTCCTTTTTTCCTTTTCCTTCTTTGTCCTTCCCCTTATACCTGCCAAGGTCCTGGTTAGAGTCCTTTTCAAGTGGCAGAGTAGAGGAGAAAAATGGGCATATATTATCCTCCTCAGAGGTGTGTCTCTCATCTGCCAGGAGTTATGATAGATATGTAAATTTATTGTGATGCAGAGACTCACCTGTGTGCGCATGAGGAGAGGATAGAAGGAAAAGATATGCTGCTGCTGTTATCCTCTCTTTTAATTTTATTTTTTTTAACCAAGGCCATCATTCCTCCATTTAATGGCTAAAAGCACTGAGTAGACTGTGCATTATTTTAGTAGGCTGTCCCTCATATCTTTGATTGGTAAGTCATCATTTATTTAAATGGTTTTCCTTTATTTCATTCACATGAATAAGTGGAAAGCTCAGTCAAGACCTTTGCGGAGCAATCCAAAGAAATGCTACTGCTAATTAAACTTGCATCAGAATTCAAGCTGGGGAAGTTTAGCCACAAAGGCTAAACACAAAGCTGAGGAAAGAAAAGTTAACCTTCTGTGCTACACATCACACATGAAATAGAAGTTGTGGCTGTGTCTTCAAGGTTATGTTTACACTTATTAAAACCTGAAGTTATACCACATTTCTACTTTTTGTATTTTTAACACAGGTAAGGAAGATTTTGGGAAGTCTCTGATTTAAACAGCAAATCACAGAATCATGAAATAGTATGTATTGAAAGGGAATTTTAAAGATCACATATTTCCAGCCACGCTGCCACAGGCAAGAACAGCTTCCACTTGATCAGGTTGCTCAAAGCCCCATCCAGCTTGACCGTGAACATTTCCAGGGATGGGACATCCACCACTTCTCTGGGAAACCTGTTCTAGTATCTCACCACACTCATCGTAAAAAGTTTCTTCCTTATGTCCAATCTAAACCTGCCCTCTTTCAGTTTAGAAATGCTTCCGGTTTAGAGACACTATATGGTTTTTTTTACAAAAGCTGAATGAGAACTGTGTTCATGATATACCTCAAAGCATGGTAGGAAAACAACTCCTCCTGGTTGGACTGAGGCATTTGTTCTGAGATGACCTACACACTCTCTGGAAATTTCATCCAGGCTCAGCAACCTATAAATAGTAGGGCACGTTGGTGGTGAGGAAGCTTTGGTGTACTGTGAGCTCCAAACTGCTGAGCAGACTGTATCAGGGAAGCTTAGAGCTGTGTGATGGACCTAAAGGGAATAAGATAGGTTTTCAGTTAGGTTATGAAAAGGGGTAGGTGAGGGTTTCAGAAAAGTTATATGGTGGAAAGATATCTAAAAACAAGGAGATGAGAGGTCAAAATTTCATCTGTCTTCCTCAAAAAGATCCCTATACCAGTGCATGCAGACAGAAGAACCCAGCTTAAAGCCAGGTACTGTGGACAGTCTTGTGTGTATTTACCTTCCAAGGAGAGACTTCTGCATAATGAACCTGGGAATATTTTTACAGAAATCCATATAATTTTTCATCACCTTTCTGTCCAAAATTGAGTGCTGTGTACATAAATAAGTGTGATACGCTTGTGCAGTGCTTTCTAAAGCAAAGGACCCCACATTTATTTGAAAACTGCATATAGGGTGACTTTTAACTACCACTTAAAATAGCCCAAACTGTATCCGAAGTGTATTTTCAGTGAAGCTTTTCTGTATGTAAAAGAAATGCAGCAAGTATTGCCATACACAGTCAATGATCTGTGTATTTAATTACGATAATATCCCATAAATTTATAGTTGGCTACACAAATTTATAGTTGGCTACACAAATTTATAGTTGGCTACACACTGATTGTGTTCTGTTTGATATCTAGAATTTATTGGCCAGCAGCATAGGCTGTGAAACAGAGTTATCATGGTTTCAAGTTGAATCTAACTATTAATGTCTTCTTAGTGTCTCAGATTACATCCCCAAAGGGACTATGAGCATGACAGTGACTGTGATGGTTACAGTCTATCAACAAGTTAGGTACATGCCCTCAAGAGAAGAAAAGCTTTGCATTTTCTGTCAGGAGTGGAAAAGTGATTTTACATGGACCAGTAAAGGTAACAACAGTTGCCAAAGGGTTTACAGTAATTTATGCATAGGTTTTCCAATTGCTTATATTGGGCTGTCAGGTGGAAGACATCTGAATGTGTAAAAATAATTTTAACTCAACTCCTAAGAACAAAACTCTCAAAACTTTTTAGTCTATAACAAATGCTCAAATACAGAAAATGACAAGGTGACTGTTGTAGGACCAGCAACAACGCAGTAAAGGTGCTCCTGAATTAAATAACTGGATTTTATCATCTGCAGTCAGTGAAATAGATCACTTGATTATATCAGCAGACTGAATAGCAATTTGTTCCAAGATTTCTATTAAGTAAAATAAAGTATCCTACTAGTTCAGAAGGTTCGTATGTTGTCACAAATATATTATAGCAGGGAAAAAATTACAGCTTTGCGTTTCCCATGATTTGTGACATTTATATATTGCATGGGAAACTTCTGGTGGTAATTTTTAAGTTCTTCAAAGATAAAAAAGATGGGGATGATGGTCAGTTGCTTTTAGTGCCTCAAGACTAGTTATATTTCTTCCATAATCTACTTTGTGGTACAGACTTGAAATTAGAATAGTCTGATTTTCTGTGACCTGAAATTTATTACATAATGCATTCATTGAAGGGTCAGTTACAATAAAAAATTGATGAAAAATCCATAAAAGTTAAACCTTATCTACTTAAAAAGATATTGTGTCAATGCAGAAAAGGTGGAAATAGGTTTCTCAGTGATATACATCAGCTTCAATGACTTGACCTCATAGTTTTTCTTTAACTGAAGAAGATTAGCTTTACTTGATTCAGACACTTGCTTTGAAAAATGTTGACTATTCAGGAAACTGCAAGCATTTTAAATTATCAACAAGCTGGATATGGTGTTCTTTGGTAAGAATTATTGTTCACTAAGAGACTGAGGACAGCACCTGCACTTGCTTCAGAAGTATTAGTAGTCTAATGGTTTACCTTCAAATCTTAGTTCTTAGAGTAATTTTAAAACTCACAGAATTTATTGAGTCCTTTCCTACCTTGTAATGAGGACTGAGAAAAAATTCTTTCTTGTCTGAACACAGTAGAATTCACCAAGCCTTCCAAGAATGAATTTTTTTGAAGATGAGCTTCAGTTAAAGCTTTTCAACTGTACAAGTTAGGAGTTTTGAAACAGATTTCAATGAAAGATTGCCTCCTTCATCCTATTATGTTTCTGGACTCTTTACTTTCAGAGGATTGCTACCTCCCTTTCAGTGAATAGGTGTTGACAGTGTCAAAATCTTTACAAAAGTGAGCCCTGAATGAGCTTCAGGGTCTTTTTTTCTTTTTTTTTTTCTTCAGGACCCAGATTTGCAGAGTCTATGGTATAGTGGAGACAGAACAACTCCTGGTGCTCTCTCTAAGGTGAAATATCTTTGCAACTCAAAATAGTACTTTATAGGCTCAACTGAAGTAACAGTGTTTGAGATATCTGTAAACTGCTTGCTCAGGAGAGTTGACTTGCCTCCAAATTTTACTCTGACCCCAAGTGCCTAGAAGAGGCCACTAAGGACTTTTTCATTTTCGCAATGAACAGTGAAAAGCAGCTTTCCTCTATACAGATATTTCTCTGTGTGACCCAGAATCACAATACATAGGAGCTGGTCCACAGCTTCTCACAGCACCTCATTGCACCACAAAGGTAAAAAATTGTGATTATAAGTTTTAGCTTTGTCAGTTTTTTATTGGTTAGTGTATAGATGACAATTGTTTATTATGCCCTTCTTACTGAAGATTCGTGTTAGATTTACTGCAGCCAAAGTGTCAGATGCAGCTTACTCTTATGCAGTTTTCTGCATAAGTTTTCTTATGCAGTTTTTTTTAAAAAACACTCCTTTTTGGTCTATAAAGTACCAGAATTTCCCCCCCACCACATTTTTCCAAATCCTTATGTTTCTTTTCTATGGTTTTGTTTTGCATAGTGTTTTGTGAAAGGATTGCAATATAGGTTTCAAAATCCCAGGCAACAAAAGCTTGGACTTCTTTGGACCCCCTTCACCAAACAGAACAAATCCTGATATTTACTGAACAGCTCTGCTTTGTACCTTTCTGGTGTGCATGCTTTGTATTCTTAGGCAAACGTGTTGCATGTTTATTTAAATAATAGTATCTAATGTTACCATACACCTCCTGTCTTCCTTGCTTCTGTCTTGTCCTAAAGCAGATCTTTCATGAGGTTTTCAGAGAGTCTCAGAAATGCTTCTGTTTCTGATTACCATTAATTGGAATAAAATTCTGCCCCCACTGGCTACATCTGTGTTGCTGAGTAACATTAGGCCATTTTTGGCTGTCAGGCTAAATGACACACGCTATGCCCAAACTCCAAGGCACTTATCTTCTGCCTCTGCTTGACCCCATGCAAAATTGTTATTTTGTTTGTGCTTCCTTTCAGTTTAAAGGATTTGAAATAGTGTGGGAATTATGTAGCAGCCTTTCAGAAAAGTGGTTTTATAGCAGAAATCTGAAATTATGCTGCACGCCTTTGGGTGTTGCATGAAGGCAGCCAGAGAATCTGAAGATGCAAAGCCAAAAAGAGCAGTGTTGGAATAGTGCTAAACTGGGATTTCACCCAGGTTAATGCAAGAAGTATCCTAAGGGAGACTGCCGCTGGCCAGAAGTCTTGGAGACATTTTCAAAATACCTCTACCAATTTTGCAGAAGCAAGAAAGACTAGTCATTGTGCATTGAACACAGACTAGCAAGTATACTGAAATGCAATTATTTCAATTCCTAAGCAGGGATCAAAGGGATGCCAAATAGCAATGAGGAAGAAATTGTAGGAATTGGAAGGTATGTTCTGGATGTATTTGTAGGGGTTTTTTTTGTTTGTTTGTTTGGGATTTTTTCTTTTTTCCTTTTCTTTTTCTGCAGCCCAGTTAGAACACTGACCTCACAAATTTCTAAGGGCTGAGAGAAAGGTTTGTCTATTCAACAATCAACATTAATAGATACATTAATAGATACAGTTGACCCTTATTCTTTTATTCCTTCTGCCTCAGGAAAGGTATAGCCCTTCTTAACAAGTTGATGTCCTTAATCTTGACCTGTAGACTACCTCCAGCATGAACTCTGCGGCCATAATTTTGATGATCCTTCACAGGTATTGGTTACATTTGTTTTTAGTATGAGACATGAATCTTAATCAGATGTAGTGAGAAATCTAAAACATTTGGATTGCCTCTTTACAACAAGTTGGAATTACATTTTTTTGTTTTAATGAAGAAGAAAACTTTATGTCACTGTATTTTTCCAGCCTCCTAGAAGTAAATTCTAGCCTTTCTTGTATCTATGCAGCTTAGTTATTTTCAGTGGAGTTTCAGGGATTCTTATAGTCAGTTTTGCTTGTTTTCCTCTCTTTGGCTGTTCAGTACTACAGAACAATCTGATCCATAGCCCTCAGCTATAGGCAGCTATGAAACAAGAAAATGGAGAAAAGAACAAAAGAGAATGTCAGCCTGGAATGACACTAATTGCATTCTTTTCACTGGACTTTACTTGCAGGCCTTTTAAACAACAACAAAAGTTTCTGCATTCAATGTGCTGAGTCTGATTCCTGTCTCTTACAGTACGCTAATGAAAATCAAGAGGAATTCTATTGATTCCAGCACAGTTAAATCTGTGTAAGAGAAATTTAAATTAGGTACTTTGTAGGCAAGATATAAGACTACAACCTTTCAGGCATTTATGTACTCCAACGTGGCTATGTAGTACGAAATAAAAAAAACGCAAAAATTCCCAAACTGTGTCATGGCAATTGCTTAGAAATTAATATTCAGAAAATTCCTCATTGCATGGATCTATACTAGGGTGAGGAAAAGATTATATGTATCATTAACTCAAAGAACGTTATATCCCATGTGGAAATTCAAGACAATTTGGTATATTGGTCCAGAAGAATGTGGTTTAAAATGAGGAATGAAATGCATAAGAAGAAATACAGTTGAGATGAGACACAGACTATGAATTTTATGTTTTTCCCTTGTAACTACTCACTCTCTCAGGTCAGTGAATTCTCATCATCCCTTACAAGCAGGTAAAAATTAGATTAACATCTAGAAGGAAGAAGATCTTGAAGGTGTTTCTTTCTGTCTGATACTTCTAATGAGACTCTCGAACTCAGCCGCAGTGCTAGAGACTGCACATATGTGGTAGTTTCTTTTTTATCATCTTCTGATCTCCAGACTGTAGTGTGGTCTGTGTAGGAATAGGTATTTTATATGTCACAAAATGGCCTCCTGAGACATCTGGCACAAGTTTGTAAATAAAGGATCGCTTGTACAAGAATTGCCTTTTTTCATGAAAAAGAATCAGGAAACAGAAAAAAGGAAAGGAACCAGAAATAAAAAATCTGCCATTGAATAGAGAACTCTGAGAAACTCCCTCCACTTTGACAAAAGAAATGTAGCTTTTATAACATTAAAATACATTTGAAATTCTTCTCTTTTAACAATTTTTTCACATCAGTAAAAATCTGGTCCCTTTACCCCAAAAAATTTGAAACCCGATGGAGGGACTTTGGGCCAACAAGTGCTCAACTTTGTAAATATATCAGATGTTATATCAAAAAATACTGTATTTTCCTACTGAAATGATATCTTAAAGAAACCAAACCAGACAAACAACAACGTCCCCTTCTTTTTATTTCCTCAATTTGCAATGAATGTTTTAATATTTTCTTACTAAAAATAAATTTTCATTTTGAAAGCTAACTCAAATTTTAATAGATTCAGAAACATTTTAAATGGTTGAAATGATAAAGAAAAAGATCTTGAAATGAAATTTCAAGATTTACTCACCAACTCAACTACAGTTTCAAAAATCTCCATTTTTACCTCACAATTCATTTTATTCTTAATTCCACAATAAACAGAAAAATCCATAATTTCCTCAAGAATTATTTTTAACATATTTTCTCTCTGTAGCCCTTCTTCTGTGTTGAGAGGCTAGGAATTAAAGCTGTTTTCTGTAGGTTGTTTTCAAATCCCTATGTGATGTGTACTCTATCACTGAACTCGGCAACATTCAGTCATTGACACTTTTTTTTACTTTTCTATGACTCTGCTACTTTCACCTTTTCCATTAACTTACCCTCATGGCCCCACTAATTCAAATACTAAAGATACCTTTGATTTCAAAAGGATCAAGTTCTGGCTAATGATTAACAGGATCTGATCAGCCTGGTGCTGTGGAGCAAAATGGTGTTAAATGTACAGGCTGGAAATAAACCGCTTTTCAGTAAGATGGCATTGTACACTGTCACTTCCATAACATCAATCAAAACTCATCAAGATGGGAGTGAATTTCTCAGCTTTTCCTCTTTGTTACCACTGCACTATTTTGCTGTCAATAGTGGTCTGTCTACCAGCTGACTAAATAATGAAAAATGAGATCCAGTGAAATTGTGGAGTCAAACGCAGATTTTCAGCCACTACAGTTGTATTAATATCAATGGAGGTTGCATAGTTGAATACCCATTATAGCATGCTATAATGTAAGCCTTGGGGACTATTTCTGTGTTCCTTTTGCTACAGCCATTATAATTAAAAAAGGAATCCCAGGATTCATTTGCATCAGGCTGTAGGAGTTTGTGCGATAACTGAAGTGACAGAGGCCTTTCACATCAACAAGAGGCTGAGAATGAAGATTTTACACTTAGCAATGGGTCCTTGTGAGATCTTAGACGACACTTGCAAATCTCTACAGACCTGGGATTTTGTATCTAAACACATGCTTCTATTTGCAATGTGTTCTGAGACACGTAAGGCCATGTGATGTAAGATATCTGGACAGCACAAGATATTTCACTGTAGTTAGTTATCAAAATACAGTGTGAAAATTTGTGGCAGACCACATTCAGAAACAGAGGCATGAAGAAAGTAGTGGGACAAAAGGAAGAGATGGAGAAAACAGTCAGGGATAAAAAAATTCCATGTGATTTTAGTGGACAGCATAAGTCTTGCAGACTGTCATTTACCTCATTTCAACTATCTTCAAAGAGAAAATTTCAGCCCTGAAACCACCTTTTTTGATTCAAGGTTTATGTATTCACTATTTTTTTTAGTAAAGCATGTGTTGTAAAAACATTGTCTAGTAAATGCAATTTCTCTTTGTTCCAAGTAAACACGTGTTTCAAGAGGTCCTCAGATCCTGAGGAAATGAATGAAGTTTGTAAATATTATGGATTGAAACAGCCTGGTCTTTCTCCTTTTATTTTCATAAATGTTCTTCCAACATTACCACCACTACTTACAACAGTGCTTATAATGACATCATTATAGCAGAAAAATAGTACTTGTTATTTATTCCTAAGTTCAAAAATTTTCGTTAATATGTTAAATACATTCCTCTATGAATAAGTATTTTTTTGCTTTGGAATATGGTTTTAGAAGTGGGTATCATTTGTGGAAATATTATTAAAATATTAGAAGGTAATTTTCTGACTCTTTATCAAAATCTTGACATCTTAAGCTTTTTTCTATTTCAATAAAACAAGAGCATTCATTTTAAACCTTAAGGGTTTAAGATGACCTAATCCATGCCATCTAGAGAAAGTCAATCAATAGTTTTGCTTTTGGAACTGAGAATCATGAATCCTTACTTTTGTCCTGGATGGAAGATTAATGAAATTGAATGGATAAAAGCCAGAAAATAAAATAAACCACAAAGTCTGTAGGCTATAAAGATTGATAAAGTCACTGAACTCAGAAAGAAAATTTTGTTTATATTTCACAAAGTGTGTTAAGAAATTACTTGAAATTATGTTCATGTGGTAGTGGTATCATTGCCTATTATATAATAGGCAAGAAATTTTTGCTTTTATGAATTTTTTTTTTCACTGAAATCTAAAACCAGGGAAACATGTAATGATTAATATAGTTTCCTTACTGTTGGCAACATTATTACTGTATTATCCTTCGGTCTAGTGGTTAGGGTGCAGGACTCTCACCGCTGCGACCCGGGTTCGATTCCCAGCCCCCCGGGCAGATGGAGCTCGT
>NW_016690196.1:3495872-3564347 GCF_001604755.1 Lepidothrix coronata
CTAGAAGAAGCATATAAAAATCCCTACACTTATTATTATGTGTTAGAATTCAACAAAAGAATTTCATCCAACCATCTAAATAGCAAACTAACTAACTAGTAAAGTACTGCAAAAATGAACTGCAAAACTGAGGGACCTTTTCTAAGAAACCTGGTTTGTATTTTTGCCAATGATGGCTTTGTAATTAGTCAGTCTACAACTAAAATACGCATTGATAGAATAAATTTCCCATCTTGATTAAACCCAAATTACCTGACCTCATAAGGAGCAGATGAAATCAGCTTTCTATCTATGAGTTGTTAGAAAGATTTCTATATTTGCATAATTAAAAAAAAAAAGAATATTCCATTTGCTTGGTTGCAACTGTAGATAAAGATGTTGAAGGCATAACATTTACAGTGCCTTTTTGTAGTTATACATTATCTGTAAAGGTCAGTGGAAACTGTCACATTGTCACTGCCTCTTTGCCATTATCAGTAAAGATTATTTTTGTCATAATCCAGTTGTTTCTAGGCAAAATACTTGAGTTAACATCCCATCATAATCAGTGGTGTGCAGGTTTATCATAACAAGAAATCTTTGCCTCCATAGCTTAAATGATACTGCATTATAATATCATAAGCTTAAAAGATGCTGTAAAAACAAGACAGAAACAGTTTCAAAACACATTCTCCTAGAAAAATCAACTTCCCCTGTCATTCAGGCCCCTGTCAAGGTTCTCAAATCAGCACTTACTCTCAAGAGAACTTCTCAGGACATTGAAGTTAAGCACACCCAAACACCTCTGTAACAAGATGCTGAGGATGTGTGAAACAAAGAAAAGGGAGGGATTCATACAATGAGCCAGTTCTTGCAGAGAACAATTATTTACAGATTTTATATTTATAATATTACACATATTAACTAGATATTCATTTATATAGATTAACTATCCATCATTTATTTGTCATCAGAGCTCTCATATGGAATAGTGACATTGCAGTTCTATTCACCTTAATTGCAACACACAAAATCATTTATAGTCAGGGACTTATCAAGTGTATAGAGTATCTCCAGGGTATCTTGAGGGAATTGCTTACCTTGAGCATGGAGACCAGACAAAATCTTTCCAGTCTAATTTCCTCTTTTTCTGTCATCTACCCTTGCAGTCATGGGACGTCTGTGAATTTTATAGAATTTTCTGAATTTCTCCTGATGCAATTTTTTAACTTTTTTTTTTTTTACTTTATTTTTAATTAAAACAGAGCAGAATAGCCTTAATTCATTGAGGTAATTGTATATACTCATATCCCTGCTTGGTTTCTTTGGTAGCAAGACACTAGTGGGAACACTCCAGAAAAAAACCCAGAAGTAGCCAGAAAAAGAGGCATTTAAGTTCTAATGGAAATTATGAGGAGAGAAGGTTATCAATTGGCTGGAAAAAGGTTTTGCTCATCACTTACAGTTTAAACATTACTTCCGGGAGCGGCTAAAAGACAGAGAGAGACAGTGACAACCACTGGACAGTCACAACATCTTCTCAAGAGATTGGCGACATGAGGGAGTGGGACTTAGTTCCTGAATGTGCTGGGCTGAAAGCTGATAAGGCGTCAGGCACTTGGCTGGCAGCTCAACTCTGCCAGTGCCCGTTACTTGCCTAAGTATTCTGTAAAGGGCAATCTTTTCATTGTGTATTTTACCTGAAGGTGTACCAATTTTCCCGCAGTGTCATATTTTCCTATTCTTATTATATTAATAATGCATAATTCCATGACAGCAAACATTATACACTGAATGAGGGGAATTTGCTGGCCTTTCAAATTACAGTGTCTATATAATGATAATAAAAACCTCATGAATCAAAGGAATAGTGCTGCAAAGTTGGACCAACAGAGAAAAGTAGGCAGGAGAGTAGAACAGAAAAAAGGGATTTTTTGATAAATATGTTTAATAAAGTAAATTTAATCAGGTATTTTGAATAAAAATGACAGATGGTCAAATCTCGCCAGGAAGGATTGTAGAAAGGTAAAATACAAGCTGCATTGGCAGCTTGAAGTTCTTTGTTCTCAAAGCCTGTGTGCATTCAGCAGTGTAGAAATTCTCCTTATGTGTTAAAGTAAGATGAACTCACCGTGCCTGAATTACCCCTGGAACCAGATGTGTGAACCACAGTGCCCAGCAATGTCTAACTGCCAGCAAAAGCATGTTTACACCACTGTTGAAAGCTCTTAGGACCCTTGTGAATAACAAATATCCTAAACTGGTACAATCTTCAAACATCTCATTTTGGGGAGTCATGCAAACTCCTTGGACATCTCTATGCGACGAGGCAGAATAGACTTGGCTTCTTCACTACCCAAACCCCATATAGACTTGGTGTAGAAGTTCAGAGGGAGATGGCTGATGGGACTGTATGTCTGAGGGGAATATGAAGCTGGAATTTCCCTCTAGTGCAGGATCATGGCTGTCTGAGACACAGTCTTACAGGAGACCAGTATCACTGAGCCTGGTGAAGGCTTGCCAGCATTCAGAAGCTGCCGGTGCCATAGTTTAAAGTTACTCCTTCTAGTAAAGTTTGGCTTATCTTTTCATAAATGCATGAACGCAGAAAATGTTTTGTTCATGTCCATGCAGCATAGGAGCTGCTACTGAGAGCAACAGACCTCAGATCAGAAATCGATATACAGCCCTCTTTCTGGGCCCATTCATCACAGTTTGCTTTTTTGTCACTACTTATTTTCACTTCCTAAGTGCCAAGGGCCTGTGATTTCCTACTCTAGCAGGAGCAAAAATTTGCTAACTGATTATGGGAAATTCAGAATGATGTTTTCCCTTTCACTATAGTCCTGCAGTTTGCAGTTGTGCAGTAATGCTAAGGGCTTGAGGAGATGCACATCAACAGGCACAGGATAAAGCAATGTTTGCTATGTGCTGTCAGTCATGTACTGTCTATGAACTAGTACCTCTCAGGAAAGAGGGATGCTGCTGTTTCTTGTATTCTTATGTAAATATTGGGAGAATTAAAATAAAAACATTAATTTTCTAGCTAGTCTATAAATCTCTAGTGCATCAGATAAACATTTCATGTTCTTTAGTTACTTTAAATACAGATCTATGTCCAAGAAATAGGAATCATAGTAACCAATTGAAGTGTAAGTAAACAACTTGAATTTTAGGCAGTATCATCTATATATAGAATATTGACATTGAATTTCACAGATTTTGTGAGAAAAAAGACCAAAGGAAAACCTACTCTACTAAATGTGAGTATAAAATTAAAGGCAATTATAAACCTGCCACACATGAAACAAGAGGTAGGATTTACTCAGCTTTAGTTTACATATAGATTAGTTTACCAGGTATGATAAGGACACTAGAGTGATACTTATGTAGACAGCAACTGAAATGTGAAATTGCAAAGCCCACTGTACCCACCAGTGGTGTAAATGTCACTTAAATATCATCCACTGCGTTTGTTCTGCTGTTTCATGTGAACAAGCAAGTGGAAAAAAGATGTTTGTGTGGGAAAAACTTTTTGTTTTATGCAAAGGTTAATCATATTGCCGTAACAAACACATCAGAGTTTGGGAATGTTAGATTATGTGATTAGAGGATAATCATGGAGAGCACAAAGACTCCAGGAGGATTAGAGACCTCTGAGAGATGGAGAATGCCTAATTAAGGAAGGTGGGACATCTCCAAATGCAGCATTGGCTTTAGTTCTGCGTGCACAGTATTTTCTCTTGGGCAAGAAAGGAGTGAACCAGGGATTTTCAGACCAGATTTCAAAAAAGCATATTCATCGTCTAGGACCAAAAATTACAGCTCAAACATAAAAATGGAAAAGCCTTGGAAATAATTGTCCTACTTTCTGGGTTAATAAGACATTTCTATCTGTTCTGTGGAATCCTGAGGAATTGCATGTGCAAGTTTGTCAGATTTACAGGTTTTGGCTTTGTGTACTTGCTTTAAGCAGAGATGTTTCTTTCATCCTTTGCCTTCTTGGTTGGTACCAGAGTAAGCTAATATAAACAGCTTTTCTCTGGAGAGTGAGATTTTCTCTGCAGATAATGTTTATAGTACTGATCCAAAAGATTTTCTGAATATTCTATGAGTCCACAGTGTTCACTATATCTCCCTGGATAATAAGCTTTGAAGTTCACACATTTCCAAGAGCTCACATCTGTCACATTGCACACTGGGCCTTTTTTCCTCATCTCCTGGATGACCAAAGTAAAGACTTTCAATCACTTTCTACAAATTTCATCTGGCAACTAAACTTCAGCATCACAAGTGTGATATCTGTAAGCACCAGATGGCAAAATCTTTGAACATTCATTTTTATTTCCTGACCATTTGGGAGCATTAAGAACTCTCATGGGGAAAGAAATTGTTGTACACTAAAAGCAACATATAAAATATGGGCAAATGAGTAAATGGTTTTTTAATTAAATTTTTTAATATTTTCCTACTGCCTGCCATGGGGAAAGCACTTTCCAATATAGATGAGCTTTTAAAACATACTGTCACATATTTAACTCAAAGCAATAATGCATGTTTTATTCTTCAGAATGATCATTTTTAAACATGTGCACATTAAAAAAGGTCACCTGCTCATATTTGGAGGGAAAATGAAGCCACAGAGACTTGCTGGCATAACACGTAAACCAGCATATTTTATATCAGTAGGACTCTGCTGCTCTTACACATCTCTACAAAGAAGAGAAAGGAAAGGGGGGAGGGAAGAAGTGGGGCTAAGTCAAGCAAAGGTAGAAGGTGAACCCATACATCAGACTTTCAAACTCAACCAACCAGAAGGTAATGCAACTCCAACACTTAGCACCAAAGAAAGTCCCATGCATAGAATCAATCTTTTTCTTCATTCCATTAGTTGATATTTTTTATTTTGGAGAGAGAGTTTATATGCTTTTCAGTGCTTGAAAAAACTATGAAAATTGTAATTGTAATTGTCACTGATCACAGATTTTGCTTTGATTCCAGATTCAGGTTGCCTTTACATGCACAACGAATATGTAAACATTGAATTGAGGCAACTGTGAGCATTTTTAGCATAAATAATTTGAAAGATAATGGGCAAGGATGAGGGAGACTATGCTTTTGGGTGTTCACAAGACCAGGAAAAGTTTGCAACCTTGAAGATTTATCTGAAACCCAAAGATTTGGTGTGAAGTCCTGGCCTTCACAGAAATCAGTGAATTTTTTTTGATTAATTTTGATGGGGCTTAGAATTTTATTTCCCTGGGGACTTAAAGCACAGACTCCAATATGTGAAACAAACAGATGTTTCCTGCTTTGAAAAAATAAAATAAAATGGATTTGATTACAGAACTAAACATAACCAGCACACATTGCAAAAATGATGCATGAGACATGTTTATTGATGTGTTGAGGAGGGAAAGATTTTGTATTTTTGATCTTATCTTGGTTATTGCAGTGCAAAGTGAAAGGGCGAATGAAAAGCTACCTGCCACCACATCCCAACACTGCTATTTTGTGCTCTGTTACTTTGAAATTATTTTAATACTGTTCCTATGATCCTTCAAATTATTGAAATGGTGTCTTTCTATAATGTCTTACAGTGTCAGAGGTTTTTGTGAGCCTCTGACAAACATATATAAATTGAAGATAATTATACAAATCTGACTTTTAGAACATTGCAGACATTACTTCCTTAGTGGGGAGTAGTTCTGAATACAGGAGAAAAAACCCAAAGAGATCTCAGAGTATGTTTATGTGGAATATGTAGTGATACACAAGGTGTCCAAAAGATTTCTTTTTTCAAAATGAGTTTACTTATCAGGGGCCAATAGGATGAACTGAAAGGACTGCTTCCGTGTTTTCTGCTTTACTGTCTCCCTCTTTTCACTGCAGTCCCAGAAGGTAGTTTGATTTTGGTGGCCAGACTGCCTTCAAGTCAGACTGAGTAAGCAAACTGCTTTTAAGTAAAACTTCAGATTGGTCCTCTCTGTGCTCAGAAGGGCTGTGTATCTCCAGGATGTGGTGAAGGAATTTGTATTTGTTTTACTATACTGGACACTGGAGGGCACTGAAATAACTCTTCTGAACCAATATTCTGGGTTTTTTTTCTGAGATTATCAGTGCTCAGGAAGTCTGAAAAGCCAAGTAAGGGGAGGAAGGAAGCATCCTCAAATCCATGTACTTCAGAGAGGTACTCAAACTCATCTCTTATGACTNTGGAGATCATAGTCCAGAAGAAAATTAAGAGTTTTGGGGGAAAATTAACTTGCCACACAACAACAGCAGCTGTTTTATTACCAATTTTAAAGCAACTCTGTAAATTATTGTGGCACGATGAATGTCCAGGTCCTGAACCTTTATCCACATGACTTTCAATAATACTTTTATCCCACTGGGACCTGTGGTCTTACAGGGCAGCAGGATTATGAGTGCCAACTACTGTCCCACCAATTCTTGTTCTGAAAATCTACTGAAAGTGTGAGACAGTTGTTGAAGGAGCGTGACAGGCTACTCATCATAGTACCTGCAAGAAACATGGTTAATGGTTTAGTAAGGAATTTTCTGAGTCTGGCATTGCAGCAGCTCCCCAGAACTAGAAGTGCAGCAATGGGAAAACTGGAGGCGTCCCTCCCTAATAGACTAAGCTGTCCTGTAGCAGATTCAGCACGGCAGGAACAGCTGTTACCATTGCTTTCCCCAGTCTGCCTCCTCTGGATGGCCGCTTGTGAGCTAAAGGCTAGAGGTGTGTTCCTCCTAAGGTGCCTGTTTCTCAGTGATGTCAACATAGAAGCCTGTCAACATCAGCAGAATTTCAAATGGTAGTAAAAGTCTACTTCATCCGCAACCTTTGCATCAGGCCAGATCAGTTCTGTCTTTGTACATTAGTCAGCATCACAGTTTGACATTCATCCGCATGTAGGTGTCTGCTGCATCATCTCACTTCCAGTACGGTGGAAAGAAATAGGTAGTTTTAGGATAAGATTCATCTGACTGTTTTAGACATCCTTTTCAGGATGAAATTAAATCCCAAAGTGCTCATTTCACTCCAGTTATTATAAGAGGAGCTGGAGTCACTACCTTAGAAACACTGGTATCTCTGTCTCAGCAGATGTGTTCCACTCAGTGTTGGGTTTATGCTGAGGGACAGCAGGGATCAATGAAATTCTAATGGGAAGATGACTGGATTTGGAGTTTTCCTCATGACCTGTTAAAGTTAATAAAAATGACAGGAGAAATATTTGGATTCCCATTTCTCTCTCCTCCAGACCTCCAAACCCCATTGATTCTCATGCAGAAACCTGTTGTTTTGTCTTCCTATTACTCTTGGACTCAGTGGAGGGTGTACTGGATGCTAATAACAAAAGCAGAACAGAAAATGAAATGTCACAAACAAGGAATGCTGCCAGAAGTAGTGGTGCTAAATAAATGCAGGACAGCATTTGTCATTTACGTCAACATCTTTTGAGACACTCCCCATATTTTCTCCCTCTAGAACAGGCTTCCAGAGGACTTCTGTTTTTGTGGAATCAATGCTCTTATCAGATTGGTGTGTTGGACTTTCCCCTGCATTTCTCTGTGTGACTGTTCTAAAAGAACTGCAATGATCCCTTCTGCCTTTGCAATTTATGAATAGTCCTTTGGCCTTGGATGAAAGCAGGGGATTCAGAGGTGTCAGTCCTATCATTCCTCAAATGACCATGTGCAACATTAGTTTTGACCCCAGAGATGCACAGATCAAGGTTAAGGAATTTTGATCATAACATCATAGAATCATAGAATGTTAAGGATTGGGAGGGACCTTAAAGATCATCTAGTCCCAACTGCCCCTGCCTTGGGCAGGGGCACCTTCAACTAGACCAGGTTGCTCAAGGCCTTGTCCAACCTGACCTTGAACACTGCCAGGCTTGGGGCATCTGCAACCTCCTCTGGTCAATCTGTTCCAGTATCTCACCATTTTCACAGAAATTATTTTTTTCTGAATATCTAGGCTAAATTTTCCCTCTTTCAGCTTGTACCCATTACTCCTTGTCCTATCACCACAGTTCCTGGCAAGGACTCCGTCTCTGGCTTCCCTGTAGGCCCCCTTCAAACACTGGAAGGTTGAAGTGAGGTCTCCACTCAACTTTCTGTTCTCCAGGCTGAACAGCCCCAACTTCCTCAGTCTGTCTTTGTAGGGGAGGTGCTCCAGTCCTCTTGTGAACTTTGTGGCCCTCCTCTGGACTTGCTTCAACAGTTTCATGTCCTTCTTATGTTGTGGGCACCAGAGCTTCATGTACTGCTCCAGGTGGGGTCTCACAAGAGCAGAGTAGAAGGAGAGAATCACCTCCTTCAACCTGCCAGCCATGCTCCTTTTGACGCAGCCCAGAATTCCACTGGCTTTCTGTGCTGTGAGCGCACAGTGCCAGCTCATGCTGAGTTTTTCATCAACCAGCACCCCCAAGGCTTTGTCCACAGGGCTGATCTCAATTACTTCTCCACCCAATCTATAGGTGTGCCTGGGATTACTATGACCCAGGCATAGGACCTTGCACTCATGTTTGCATCAGTTCACCTTTCAAGCATGTCTGGAGGGCATCCCTCCAGAGCGTTGACTGCACTGCACTGCTTGGTGACATCAGCAAACTTGCAGAGGGTGCACTCAATTCTACTGTCCCTGTTGCCAATAAAGATGTTGAACAGTATCAGCCCCAGTACTGACCCTGAGGGACACACTAGTCACAATGAGCTGTTGGCTACAACTCTTTGCGGGTGACTGCCCAGCCAGTTCTTATTCACTGAGTGGTCCATCCATCAAATCCGTGTCTCTCCAATTTGGAGACAAGGATGTCATGTAGGACAGTGTCTAATGCTTTGTGTAAGTCCAGGTAGATCATATCAGTTGCTCTGCCTCTATTCACCAATGCTGTAGCCCTGTCATAGAAGGTCATCAAATTTGTCAGGCATTATGGCTGAGACTGGAAGCGACCTCTGGAGGTCATCAAGTCCAACTCTCCTTCTCAAGCAGGATGACCTACAGTCAATTGCCCAGGTTTGTGTCCAGATAACTTTTGAACATTTCCAGTAATGGAGACTCCACCATCTCTTTAGGCAACCTGTGCCAGTGCTCAGTCATCTTCACAGTGAAAAAATGTTTCCTGAAGTTCAGATGAAGCCTTCTGTGCTTCAGTTTGTCTCCACTGCCTCTGGTCCTGTCACTGGGCACCACTGAAAAGTGCCTGAGCCCATCTTCTTTACACCCTCTCTTCATGTATTTGTATACAGTGATGAGATCTCCCCTGAACCTCCTCTTCTCCAGGCTGAACAGTCCCAGGTCTTCAGAGGACAGATGCCCTAGTCCCTTAATCATTTCAGTGGCCTTTCTCTGGACTCTCCAGTATGTCCATGTCTCGTACTGGGAAACACAGAATGCCTTGGTATCCTCAAGCTTTACACTAATCTATTCTGACAGTCTGGAATTCTGGGTAAACTACTGAAGTTGTCTTAATTTGATAACAAGTTTTGGTCATTTGTACTTAAGCCAATGGTGCTATTATTTAATATTTCTATCATTGTTGTTGCTATTTGGTATTACTTCATGATATTATTATGAAGACTCCAGTAGGAGCACAGTGGGACCAACTCAGTGCGAAAAAACCATATAACCAAAAGATGTCCCAAAGTGTTGTCACTGGCATTGCTCAGAGGATCTTCAGTGAGGAAATTGTATGTGACTGGTGCATTCAGTGCTTTACAAGTGTTTTCATAAGAATATTAGGGATCCATAAGTGCTAATAAGAATGTGCCTAAGATTGAAACACTGAATATACACAGTAATACTACTCAATTTATCATGTCCAGTAGAACTATAGCTCGGTGATTTGCTATTAAACAAATCTTCAGAACATCAACCTAGTTTGTGGTCAGTGTCATTTGGTTCAAGTTGGTGTGAAACATGTGGAGAGATTTTAAGATCTGAAGATGAGCGTGGGTTAAAAACCTGACCATTTTGCTCTTTACAATCACTTTATACCTGCCCACTATAGGAGCTGCTGCTACCACAGACTGTGGCATTCTGATTTTGCTCTTTTGTCCATGAAATGATTAGTGTTGAAGGAAAATAAAATAAACTTCCAGTGTCTGCTGCTTCTGTGACCTCTGTCACTTTACTCATGGACCTCTGCTGACATTTCTAATGAGTTTAGTACTTGAAAGAAGTGATCCTTCTTTGGACACTCAGATTTGTTTAGGCAAACAAAAGTGTTTGGCTTCTTATTTTTTCCAGATATACTGGGCTTTGTCTTTTTTCGATACATAAGAAAGTATTTACACAGTTTTATGTCATTTACAACTTTTTAGCTCTCCTGATAACATGTTTATCGTAAAGAAGCATGCAATGGCAGCATTTTATATGTTGTAACTGTTGTACAAGAGTATTATTATGTACAAGAGTATTTCATAACACTTGTAGGAGTTTTAAAATACATTAATCGAGTAGTTTCTGTATGGTATTATTACAGTACTATTAAAATGCCATAGAGGCACTTCACCAAAAAAGTCTCCTTTCTGGATGTTTTTAACATCTTGTTCTTTATAAACAACTCTGGACACTGCTTGCTAATTAGCTAGTAACAATCAGAAGGTCATCAACGAGATTACTTGTGGCTAGTACATTTCTGGTTTTTATTATATAAGACTGTCATGTGAATGGAAATTATTTTGTTTTCTGTGTCTCAGATACTGCTTTTTGCTATTTGTAAAAAATTACACAAAAATGGTCTACAGTCTTCTTATATAAGCTTTTAGGTATCCTGAACTACAGAATCTGTCTGTTCCAAAGGCAAGTGACCTAAAAAGATCTTTACTATTCTTTCTGTTTTGGTACTTTAAATGATAATCATATTACCTGCCTAAAAGCAGGCATAAAGCATCCTAAATGTTTGGATCTGCTTCTGTCAGGTATAGTGAATGACTGAAAACAATTGGGACTACTATTTTTAAAATCTCATTCAAAATATAAGCAGATAAGCCCTGTCTCTTATATCTTCCTAAATATTGCATATAAGAAAGTAATGTCTTTGCTTGTCCTTTATCAGCTGACTCAGGGAATAACAAACTTGATGTTTCAGTAGACAGATGTCTTGACCTATGAAATCATAATTAGATTTTGAGGTTATTACTCTCTCCTGCACAGACTTGGTACATTCATTTTAGGCAAGGGAAGAGGCAGGAGATAAAGTGCAAAATATCTTTTAAACTTACAAACATTTGTGTCTGAGTAACTTCATTTATGTTGCAGCAATTTCGTTGCTTAAAATTTCACAGTACGCTTTGCAACTGTTTGCTTTTAAATAAATATCTGTAACGTCTAATCATATGTAAAAGTCAACATTAGACTTAGGATGCTGTAAAATGAGAAATGGTAAGTGCAGTCAAGATAAATGTATAATAGTAATTTCCCTTCACTTTCTTTCAAATTTTGCTTTCCACTTATATCTCAATGCTTTTGAACCTAAATAAAAGGAACTGGAACTGTGGACAAGGATTTGCTTTACCTGATAGACTTCATATAGGATGGCACTGGGGACATTTTCATGGAAAGCTGTGTCCTTTTAAGTGATACAGCAGAGATTTTCAGATTTCTTAGAAAATCATTAAGTTAATTCAGTTTTTTCTGCCTTAGGAGGTATGGTTTTGAGATTTGGATGTATCTACACATTCTTTTTTGAGCAAAGCATTTCTTTTTTGTAATATTATGAAGTCTAGCCTCAGAGAAGAGCACATTTCTGTTTGCAGAACAGCATAATCCATTTTTTATCCTTCTTTAACATTTTCTATGTAGAATTAAAAAAAATGTAGGCTGTATTTCCTGTTGACAAAGTGGAACTTGCTTTAGAACAGATGACTATATGGGCCCTATACAGACCCTTTCACATGGTGAGATGTACAAAACTGGACCCACCACTCCAGATGTGTCTCATCAGAGATGAGTAGAGCGGAAAGACCGCCTCCCTTGTTCTGCTGGCAATTCTTATCCTAATGCAGTCTAGGATGCTGCTGGTGTTCTTTGCTGCAAAGGCACACATTACTGGAATGTAGTAAGCTTGTTGTCCACCAAGACCCTCAGGTGCTTTTCTAAAAGCTGCTTTCAGGGAGGATTAACCTTATAATGCCAAATTTGCTTGAAAACTGTGATTTAAACTCTAAAGCTGAGATCTGCAGAAGGGCTTAAATGTATTAATGCTGAGTGTCAGAGAACAAAGTCTTCAGTTTTGAGCTGCAGAAGCTGGGATACCTCACAAGGAGGCCTGCAGTGGACATACAGAAAGTTAAAAGCCTTGGAATACCACCAGTGCATTTAGTGAGATCTCGCTGAAATTAGATGATTAAGCATGAAGGTGTCTACTCCATCTGACAGTGAAACACCGAGGACCAGTATCTGTCCTAAATCCCATTCTCCATCTACTCAAATTCCTTCCCCAGAGCCTGCCAAAGGAGGCAGGTGCCTACAGCAATTTTCTGAAAAACTTGAGTGATGGTCTCTATCTATTTATCTATCTATCCCATTGTTGGGGACCTTATGAAGTGTTTTGAAGTGTCAGCTTTATGTTTTCATTTGTTTGAGGGGGGTCAATTCTCAGTAAAGTCTCTGAAGTTAAGTTATATGATGAAGTCCTTGCACTTCACGTAACAGAATTAAATATTCTCTAAGAGACCAGAATGATTCTTCAGCTTTGTGAGTCACCTGAAAGGCAGAGGCCTGAACCTCACTTATGCAACCCTTCTCTACTTTCTCATTACCTCATCTTTAGTTGTTTTATATGAAGTGTGAAAACTTCAGGTGAAAAAGCAGAGAAAACCCTTTCATCTTTAAAAAATTATTATACTTTACCCAACTAATGAATGTAGGTCACAGGTACTCTGCAAATTTCATGCATAAATCTGTTTGAAGAAACTACTTTTTATCACATGTTTCTACAGTACATAGAGATTTGAGTCTGAATTACTCTAATTAGGTGTCCGAACCCTGCAGATTGCTGCAGTGATGCAAGCAGCGGCTGCTTCATATGAAACATCTTTATTATTTTTCTTGAGTTATGATGGTGCATTTCTTCCCTCTGAATGGCAAAGTGGACAACTTGTCTCATGATCAGGAGAAGAGAAAAACTCAGGAAAATAGTTTCCTTTTTAAAAAAAATAATCATGCAAAAAGAGCAAAATGTCAGAAAGATTGTCTATAAAAGATCAGAAATAACAACAACAACAATAATAAAGTTAGATATACCATAGTTCAGAGATAGACAGTTAGTTAACAATAATACCTTAAAAACACACAGCTAAAACCCAAACAATTACTTAGCAAATTACCCTCAGCAGTGTTTTGACATTAGACTGATATAAAATATTAATTTTTAATGAGTTTGTTGCTAAAGTATTTTTCTGTGTAACTGCATCCCTTTTTCATAGATGTTATGGGTAAAATTCCAGGTTAAATCCCATTTTGTCTGCTCTAAGTTATCTATAATTTCCTAAATGCTTTTAATTATACTGGAATGAAATCATATTTTCGGGGTCCAGCATCAAGGTGATTTCCTGAGGTCAGAGCAAAGACTTGCTGTGCAAAATGGAAGGGATATGTAGCACTTCACAGGTCTCTACCGATTGTCAGTGCCTGGGGTGGTGTTACAACACCTTGGGAGACAGCACTTCTTGAAGAACTTCTGAAGTAACATAGATGTTGTGCTTACTCTGTATAAAGTTTAACAGCCTACAATATTGTGTCATTCTTATTTAATTTTCCTTTATATTTTGTTTTTGTCTGTGTCTTTTTTCCTGTTGTGTTTCAGATGAATTATTTCTTTTTTTGTCTATCACATCAGCAGTTAAACTCTCACTGGCCTCCATTTTTCTTCACTGAATTAATGTTTCTTCAGTTTTATATGTGCACGTCCACTGTCTTCAAAATATAACTGAGGTAAAATCTGTGTAAACACATCAGGAATATAAATATGGTAATTACAGTCAGTTAAGGGGCTAAAAAGTGATGTGAGAAATACTCTGGCCCTATTTTAAAAACATAGGTTTTTGTGGCTTTACACAGGTCATTCATTGAAAACATGGTAAATACCACCTTGAAGACTCTGTTCACACATCTTTTGAGGTTCAGTCACAGATTTGTCTAGTTCCCACCTATGGAGACATTATGAGTTAACTTAAGGTTACTTTTTATTTGTTTATGCTCTTTATTGGTGAGGTCTCTGTCACTATGTCCAGATATATTTCTGTAAGAGCAAGTCACGGTTTAAACTTCTGTGGTTTGCATGTGCCCTGTAGAAA
This sequence comes from Lepidothrix coronata, assembly GCF_001604755.1. NCBI lineage: Eukaryota > Metazoa > Chordata > Aves > Passeriformes > Pipridae > Lepidothrix > Lepidothrix coronata. The sequence goes on from NW_016690196.1 coordinate 3,510,165, forward strand.
CTGTTTTCATGTACATTGTGCCCACATATACAAGGGCTTCTGAATCTTTAGGTCCAAACTAACTCCTTAGGCCTAGCATGAACCCTTTTATGTTCCAGTATTCTGCAATTTCTGTTCACTTTTCTAGGCTTGGTAAAGATATTAGACAGTAGGAAATAGAAAATGTAAAAATATTTGTCGTCTGGTGACTACTTCTGAGCATAGACTGCAAGAAATCCCATAACTATTTGGGCCAGTCTGAAAATAACTGAAGGTGATCTTTTATAACTTAAGAATCATGACAAGAATGTCATAATTAATGTTCTTAATATGAAATCTATTACAAAAGTGCTGGTTGATGCAGAGATAAAAAATTTATATCCTGTAAGCTTTGGGGGCACAGGTGAGATGATCGTAGCTATTCTTTTTGATCTTTGGATCAATTAGCTCAATATATTAACTAAGTTTGAATGAAATCCTTTAACTGATATCTACTACTTGGCCATGGAGTAGACCTTTATTGTATCCGCTCTACAAATTCAGAATAAAAAGACAATCAAACCCACATATACAGAATTTCAGTAAGTATGAACTTGAGTAGTTTCACTGATTTTTATAAATGTGTGGCAGTTTACAATGATCAAGGACCATACTCAGAATGAATATGAGGAAAAAGAAGTCAAAAATAAGAACTTATACCAAGCAGATTTCTGGAAGAAACCTGCCAGTGCAGAGTTGCTTTGTACCATCATCTTAAATGTCCTCAAATGTGGCTTGAACAGTCTGGAGAGAACCTTCCTCCTGAGCTCACCTCTCTGTTGTTGATAGCCTAGGCAAAGAGGAATGCTTGCAAGGAAGGTCATGGATGTTGTTTCTTGTTTTTATCATTGACCAGTTGTATTTGTTGCAACCCTGTAGAAATTAAGGAGATCCTTGTGCTATTCCAACATGACATGAGAAGTACATTTTTGAAAGAAGCTCAGAATGAGGGTTGGGCAAGCAAATCCTTGCAGGCTGGTCACTGAGTCTATTGAGCTTCTAGGTTCACTTCTAGGTTCATTAATACACCCATTTGTCCCACCTAGGGGTGGTTCCTCAGACAAGGTAACAGAAATCTGATTCTGTGAAGTATTTATGTAATTTATTTTATACTGTTATATCTATATAAAGAAAGTATTTTTATAATGTAGGTCATCAGTAAGACTCGAGAGGAAGTACAACTAAAATTATTCACTTTGAAAACATTATCAAGGAAAATAGCCCAAATTACCAAAGCTGCAAGCCAAATACTAAATTGTTGATCATATCTGTTCTCATTGTTATGAGGGCTGTACCACACTAAAAATACACTGTTTAAAGTGAGGATTATAGCTTGAGGTCAGTTTGCTAAAAGGACACCTTTTTGTAAGTAAGACCTTAGGTAAAAACATTCTGGAAATTGGCTTTCCTAAGCAGAAATAAATTGGGAGACTGAAGTGTTTGGGTATGCACAAGTCTTGAGGCATTAAAATCTACAGTCCTGGAAATACAGGTACATTCCTATTTTAATGTTCTTAGCTACCTGGATTGCACAGCCTCAGTCACAGCTGTCTCTTGTTGTATAGAGGACTAACGAAAGCCTGGGATGCTTTTCGCTGAGACAAAGACACTAAATGAACTGAAGCTATGCTGAAGACCTGGTCCTTAGTTAGTAAGGGTACATAGATGGTAATTCTTGTTTTCACAGTCTTAAGGTCTGTTTTTTCCATAACTAATTACTGAATTTTGCAAATCCAAAAGTTTTTTTGGGTTTTCATACTCGAGAAACTCAAACAAACTTGAATTGTAGTAAGTCCCACATCAGGCCCTGTTGAACTATTTCAAGTGCAAATCCAGAACTGAGTTTTGGTTATTTCTGAAAATTTTGACCACTAGTTGTTTGACCTCTCAGATAATTTGAAGCTTTGGGGGTAGAGGAAGTATACATACTGCGATGTGATTATAGACCTACTGAGACTTTAACCTGGCTTACTGAAATACTTTGAAAAAGATGCCTTAACTCAGCACCAGAACTCCTTAAGACACAGCCCAAGTGTACCAGGGAAACTTCTCCAGCATGCCTGCTTTACTAACTGGTTAGGACCCTATGCTTTATTTATGACTTCCCTTATTACCTCAAGTCCAAAGTGCTGCTCATCTATTATTCTTCCTTCTCTAGGCAAGAACTGATAGTATGAATTTAGCCACTCATACGAATCAGTCCTACTTAGTCCTTCCTGCTTTGCTGTGAAATTCCATATTGATTTGGGTGTTTTTCTCTGTGCATCTTAAGGCATGAATTGATTATGATTCACTGTCTCTAGTATCTAGTCTCTGCAGTTTCACTACAGAGCATGTAAATTATCAGCTGTGAGCTACATCCTCATTGCAGGGACATGCACACTGAGGAGGATGGGAGGATTTTTAACTGATTTTCCACTGATTTGTGGAACTCCTGAGTTTCATTTTGAGCTGCCTCATGTTTCATAACTCTTTAATCAACCTGTGAAGAATATTTGCATGTCTTTTTGCTTTTATCCATTTTTAAATGTATGCTGATACATACATTTATATCCACCTAGAAGGTTCCTCAGCAGTGCACTAGAAGTATTAATACAATTTTCTGCTATTTGTAACACAAACAGAAAGTTTTGAGATCAAAGGCAATTTTCTCACAGAACATTTCTTTGTCAAATATGGCGTTTTGATGGATTGAAATATTTTTCAAGGACCTGTCATTTCCTTCAACGCTCAGGGAAGATGCTGTCAATAATGATGCTACCTAGGGTTTTTGTTGTTTTGTTTTCCATTTTCCTATTCTTTCTCTAGCCAGTCTGACTTTTTGTCTGCCAGGGATATTGGACAACTATATCAAATATTCCTGGCTTACCGTGTCCATATATCTGGACTTCTCTGCTCCTTTGGATGTCCTTATGTCCAAATGACTCATTAAATAAGCTGCCTAATTGCCCTGGTCCTTAAGACTTGTGAACCAGGTCCAGTATCTTAGGTCAGGCTGGCTCCTCAGTTTTCAAAGTGTCTCTACCGGGGCTAGAAAGGCTTGTGAGTTTGCCAGTTGGTAGGACTTGGGACGTTCTGTCTGCTCCTGTAGCTTGTGAATAGGCTACTTGGATACTATTGCATTACAAGGCAGGGGAGCTGGCTGATCCCGAAGAAGTCTATGATTGCAGAGGAAAAATAAGGCCAGGGAAGAACAACAGTTTTCTTCCGTGGGAAATCTTAGGGTTGTTTGTTTGTTTTTAAAATTGAGCAACAATATTTATAAACACACAGTGTCAAACTTCTCTACAGATGATTCTAGTCAACTGTCTTTTTGACTGCTACTGTGTTGGTGCTGGTGCTACCAGCTTACTATGTTGCCAGCTAAAAAGTGGGAAAAGACAATTTCTTTTGAAGATATGCAGGAATTCTTGTGCAAATCATGAATGCTTATAGGAGCTTTATATGAAAAGCACTCAAAAAATATGGATCATGTGTTAAGTTTGTTCCTTGAAGAAGTGCAAAGAGTAGCCATAATTTAAAATACAGTCACTATGTCAAGCTGGAAACTATATTTCTAGAATTTGTATCTGTATATTAGTACAGAATCAATGCTCCAGCTTGGAGACCAGCGTAAATTAGCACAGCTACGCTGACCTAATTCAAGCCACATTAATTTACACTAGATATGAATCAGGCCTGCAAAACATAAATTTGGTAGAAAATGTATAATACCTAAAGCTGGAGTGAATGCTTGAAAAAAATAAAGATATGTACCCATCTAAGTGCTTTGTCACTTGCCATGTTTGTGTGAATGTCAAAGTGTTAGCCAGTAGGCTTACATCAGGAATTCTTTTACATTAATTTGCAAACAGATATTTAATAAAGGACCTGCTTCTTTGATCCAATGTTTTTGTAAGGGTTGGACTGGCAACAAGAAAAAAAATCTCCTTCTTGATGTACTGTTCTTTTACGTTTTTTTAACAGTAAAATTATCTTTCTCTGAACTAAGAGTACATGTTACTGACAAAGACAAGATACAAGGCTACTCCAGCAAGGTATTTCCTGCATTGCTGCAATGCCTATAGCAATGATCTTTGCTACAGTAATTGAGATATATCTGATCCAGGAGTCTAAAATGTTCTCCTCATTCACTGGAGAGGAGATAATTTGGAAGACCTCTAAATTTGAGCCAAGCGTCATGGGGAATGAGGGATATTACTTAGGAAAATCTAAATTAGTTGAGAGACTGCTTTTTGTTCCCATTCCTGGGAACAAATAATGTGATTATGCTGGACTCTTATATCAAAGATGTTCTTCAGAAACAGTAGTGAATGAATAACAAAACTTCATTGTGAAGATGCTCATACTTGAGATAGATTAACTTGTTTACCAGGCAGGTGGGTTACCTGCAGAAGAAGAAGTGGTAGTCCTTGAGTTCAGGTTGTGGAGGTCTGCTGTAATGATAATTATTTTGCTTTGGACATACAAGATTTAATTCCATTAATATATCTTCAGTCTCCATGCTGTCAGCTTAATGGAGAATGGGAGACTTATCTTGAAGATCCTATTTATTCAGACTCTTATAAGAAAAAAATGTACAGATCTGACTTGCATTATATTAACAGTGATGTGTAGTAGAGGAAGGGTCAAATTTCAATTATTCCATTTTCAGCATTCAAGTGACAATCTCAAGTATTTAGTTTTGTTTACAAGACACTCAGGTGCTTGTTTCTTTTAAATAAAAGGAAATTTTTCCTTTTCTTTTTAAAGCATGAACACTTCTCAAATGAAATTGCAGTTAATTGAGCTGTAATTGCTTTAGATGAACATCATTATAATGGTTAGAAAGTAGTTTTGAGGGTTTTTTTAAAAATAGCTTTTGAAAGAAAACCTGCAGTGTTTTTTATGCTACATTTTAAAAGGTCCAAGACAGTAGGTTTAATATGGATTTAATAATTTAAAAGGATGCTAAGATTTTTCCTTATTAAAACACTGAGGTCCTGAATGAAGGAAGGAAAATTAGGGAGGTTACCAGCAGTGTGTATGCTACACAAGCATACAATCAATAATATAATATATAAAAATCTTGATGGTTCTTTTTTGGTGGTGAGAAAGCTTTTTTTCCCACCTCATACTTAGGATCTAACATGCTGCTAATGATATTATGTCATCTACAGGTGTAATTAAGAATTTCCATAATACCTTTTTTTTTTTAGAAAGGAGTTTTTTCCACAGAGCTACATCAGCTACCACATACCTGTGGGGTTCTCAGTGTTTTACTGACAGCTTGAAAGGAAATTGAGTGCATATACATGTGTCTTAGGTTTGTACTTCTCAAGTGTCTGCCAAGGAAATCAGTGGAATTGTGAAAGCAAAGAAACAGAGCGTTCTTGGTAAATACAAAAATACGAGTTATGGTGATACTGGTAAATCCTGTTCTTGGGGCTTTATATTATGGAAGAGCTTCACATCTGTGTATGTATCACTGTCTGTTGCTGTAGCTCTTTTACAAGGTGCAACAGTGATCTGCGGTAAACATAATGCATCTCTTGAAGGAGCAGCAGTGACTGCTTGATCCAACTGGCTTCTGCAAGAACATCTGTCCCAGGAACACAGCAGGGGCAAACAGCATATCATCTCCAATGCTAATCCACCTGCTGGCTGAAACAAGGCTGCTTGGTCAATGCACGTAGGTCTGGTGCACAGAGGGACTTCTCCAGGATTTTTAAACCAAGGCCAGCCTGGAGTCTAGGTAAGCCCAACTCTTCCACGAGAGCATAGGGTTGTCCTCCAAATTATGAGCAGAAGGTTGGTGCGAGCTTCTGGCTGATAGTGCAAATCTTTATTTTGCATAAATGCCTGAGTGACTGGGGGCACCTGGGGGCTATTGATATCACCACATCGGGATATCACTGCTAGCTCTTTCTCCATCTTTCTCTCTCCTGCAGAATTTGGCCACCCCCTCTCCTCCCTTCCCTACTCATAATGATTGAATGCTACCAGCCAAAATCTATCATACTTTGTGTTGGCACACAATGTGCCAGCAGTGATTCAATCAATCAGCCAAACATACTGTCTGAAGCATACTGGTGTCTAAATTTATTTGGTAATCACATCAAAATACATCTGTTCACACCATTTCCCATACTTTTGTGTAAAAAAGAAGCAGACTTCGAATTTTTTATGTTTACTTTTGATGTGAATTCATAATCTGAAAAGTTGTTAATTTAAAGAAAAATTAAGTGCAAAATAATAATCTCAGCGATGTTCTTCCTACATCCTTAACATAATCAAAATAAGTCTGAATGCTTCTATGCAAGAAGAGGTAAATATACATCACCAAGAGCGAAGCAGCAAATGCATACCTTGTTCAAGTTTAACATTCTTACATCTGGGAACACTCCTGTAAGAGATACAAAACATATCAAAGAAGGATATCGATTTTTCTAGTATAAACCATAATAATTCCATGAACAAAAGGTATATTATATTCCAGTATAAATACATTTATATTTCCGACATACAAATGTAAATAAATTATGCTTTTTGTCAACTTTGCTGGCAGAATTTCTAAATATTGACCCGATCCGGGCACCAGCCACTTTTTAATCTGTTCTTAGCTCAGATATTGATAGAGAAGCTGTTCAAAATACAGCTGTAAAAACAAAGGTCTAAGTAATGCAATATTTAGTAATACTAATGGGAAGATGACAGTGAAAAGTAAACACGCTCCATAATAATCTCTGCTCTAGGAATATCAGGAGGACATTCTGGTCAAAATAGCACAGACTTTTCTGAAGAACTGGTCTTATAGTTACAAACTTTTAGGCACAGCTGCTCTTGGCAGATGTTATGTTGAGTGGAGCTGAAGAAGAAAATAGCTTTTTACTAAACATTCTCCTATGTATACTATCTTCATTACATATCAGATTACTGCAGAGCACTGTCTTTTAGTTAAGGGGCATATGAGCTACTTTAAGTGTTTCCTTGAGAAAATCAGGTTCCTAAATACAAGGAGCAGACCCCATGAACTCAGCCTGTCTGAAAAATGTATAGAGTCACAAATTAAAACATTTAAAACCCCTTCTCTCCAGGCAAATTTGTTGGTTTCTATACTTTAAGTTACACCTTTCCTTTCCTTAGTAAGGGAACAGTGTACAAACCTATCTATGAGGATCCTTCTAGGGAATTTTTTTAAATAAATATTCTCTCTAGAAAAAATCTGATGAGAAGGGGAAAAAATGTGTATCTGAAGTCTTCATGGGTAGCTGCACAGACTGAAGAATTTGCCCACTTTTTTGTGCTCCTCTTGACGTCCCAGTCTCTCAGTGTCTCTGGTTTGATTCTTTCTCCCCACTACATTTCTGTCAAGGTGGATGGGACTGTATGTTGCTTTAGAGGCTGAGCTCATTTCCTTGTGAATAAGCTGCTGGGATGCCCTGCAAGTCATGAGGACTCCTGTTGCAGATGTTGGCTAACTTGACACTGATGGGATTTCTTCTTGTTTAAATAATTTGCTTACTATGCTACTTTGCAGTAGTACCACACAATTACTCTTATTTTCTTCACCACAGAGGTGATCAGAGACAATAAACATTTGCTGTGGTTTAACCTAGCAGACAGCTGAAGAGCACACAGATGCTGAATCATCATCCTGCCCCCAGTGGGATGAGAGAGAGGATCGGAAGAACAAATCCAGCAAAATTCATGGGTTGGGACATAGGCAGTTTAATAGAACAGAAAAGAAAGGGATAATAATAATGATAAAAGAATTAGAATGTACAAAACCAAATTGCACAATGCAATCACTCACTAACTGCCAAACTATGCCCAACCAGTTCCCAAACAGCAGCCCTGACCAACTTTCCCCCTAGTTTATATACTGAGCATGATGCTACATGGTATAGAATGTCCTTTGGGTTAGTTGGGGTCAGCTGTCCTGGCTGTGTCCCCTCATGGGGTGGGTTGAGCAGCAGTAAAGGTCTTGACCCTGTGTAAGTGCTGCTCACTGGTAACTAAAACATCAGTGTATTATCAATGTTACTCTCATCCTAAATTCAAAACACAGCACTACACCAGCTACTAGGAAGAAAATTAACTCTATCCCAGCTGAAACCAAGACAACTAAAACATTTTGTTTGCTAGCTTTTAGAACAGTAATTTATTGCTCTGTCAGCCACAGTAAATGGAAACTATAAAAAAAAGAGGTTACTGTTAGTCTCAAATAAGCATTTAACTTAAGTTTAATGAGCTAGTAACTGTACGTTAATTAAACATAAATATCTCTTTGTGAGATTTTTCCTTGCCATCTGGTTTGCTTGTTTTAAACAACAAAAGCAACAAGTATTTAATTTCATTCCTATTAAATATATTTTAATGGGCATTTCTCAAAGTGTAGAGAAAGAATAGAGATTTTACCATCTAAGAGTAATTTACTTGCATTAAGGGCTTTGCTACAAAGTGCTGCTGTAACCTGTCTTTGGAACTGTGTCATACAGACAAGAACAAAATGTCAGCATTTTGCTTGTGTCATGGCAGCCTTAGAATGAAAAGATATGGCAGATTTCACATTTTGTCCTCCTGGTGTTTCTACTCGGTAAAATTAAGTCTGCCTTGCAAGGTTACAACATGTGAATTTCCCTGTCTCACCAAGATCTACAATAGTGGAATACTAGAACAGGAGCATTCTGGAGGCAGGGTGGACTAACTGGCCATTTCAACCTTTGACAACTCCTAGTATTCCTGCTACAATTCCCCTATTTACTGCCACTGCTGTTGCCTCTCTCTAGAGATGGCACATCTATGTCTCCTAGGATTCAGAAAAAAACAGAGTCACAAAAAGAAGGAAACTTTTTTTTTTAATTAGATGATAAAAGGTGCAGTTGATAAGTAAATGACTGGAATTATCACAGTATTTAGCAAAATGTTGTCTGCTGTATGCTTAGTGCCCTATGAAGACCAGTAAAAAAGGACATTTTTTCTATATTTGTTGAAAAGGAAAAGTCTTCTTGAAGTCATGCTGCTGCTTTTGTCACAGCATGGATCTATGCTTGCTATCAGATATGGGTAACAGTCATCTTTTCAACTTGCATTTAAACACTATTTGGCCACATAAATTTTTATTCAATGACGTACTGAGTGACTGAAAGAAAATGAATGACAATTGTACCTGGTGAATGGGAAAAATGCCATTACTTGTCTTTCAGGACCACCTTGGGCTGCAGCCATAGATATTATGGTCAAGCATCCACAAACTTTACGGAAAATACCACAAATGACAAAAGATAGGTGCTATGGCAAGAAGATGTTTCATTCTCTGCTCAAGCCAGGAGGGTGCCATAGGCAATGCTCAGAGTTGTTGTGTAATTTGCTGCTAAGTGGGACCTGAGTACAGTTACTGTGACAACTGCCACTTTTCATTCGCAGAGAGCTAATGGTAACAGCACCTAAAGGAATTTACCTTTTATACTGTTCAGAAAGTAATGAAGAAAGGAAAGGTGAAAGAATTTCCTGGAGACTGCAGTACTATGACTGACTGAAGCGAAGGATTTTCCAATTGCAAGGAACACTGGAGTGTCGTTTTAGGTTTGGTTAACAGTTCATCTAGTTTGTTATTTACCTGTGCTGTTTATAAGACTTACTTTGATTTGAAGAGTTGTAGTTTCAATGTCAAAGTCAACAGACAGTTCCATACTATGTTTAGATATTTTATCAGGCAGGAAGCAAGTTCAGATAAGAGCAGACAGGAAATCAAGAAAGCCCTCAAAATCCATGTTGTTTAGCAACTGGATAATGATATAATTACAGATTCAATGGCAGAATGCTTAATAGCCAGTGTGATTGTCTCATAAAGTCTCTGCTCTGCTGAACAGAATGTGCTTTCTCAACCCATTTGAATACCCTTCTTTGCTTTTCATTCTTTTACATGCAGAAGTAGAACCATTTTGGTAGAAATGGAAAACTTTAGCACCAATTTCTTAATGCCCAATTTGAATAATTTTGAATTAATTCCAGATTCATAAGCCATAGTTTGAATGACAGTTCTCTATACAATGTATTAACCGCAAAGGTGCCAGCACACATAACACAGGAATAAACTTTGTAATGAAAAATACATAATGTAAACCACAAAGCTAATTTCTGTTTTTCATGTTTTTGCCCCATTCCTTCTCATTTTCCCCCTTTAGCATTCCTTCTTTTATCTTTCAGCCTCATGATCCCTATTTTCACAATTTTCAGCAGCCAAACTATTGCAGTTAGAGCCAAGTAGCAAACTGGGCATCCTAAAATTCATTCTTCTGCCTGACCTCCCACTCTTCTTCCTTTTGAGAAGGGAACAGAAAGTGACAGAGCTCTCACTTCAGTTGAACCCCTTCCCTCTACCGTGCCCATTAGTTTCAGGAGGTTCTAAATTTCCACCAATGAATCAGACTTGCTGGTTTTTCTTTAACCTCGGTTATGCAGCTGTCACTTATACTGTAATTACAAAGACTTCAAAATGAAGAGAAGACAGGGAAGCAACTATAAAGATGATTCTTTACAGGGCAAAAAAAGTGTGTTTTTACTTCAAATTAAACTAACCAAGTGAAGACAGGAGAGTATGCAAATGCCAGGTCAAGTTAAGGAGAAAGCATGGGCAGTAAGGAAACCTCTCTAACTCTTGTAAGTTAGGCACAAAACCATCTGGATTGTCTATCCAAGCACTCAATTTACTGATAAATTTGGAAATTGATTAGATAGACAGAAATAAGAAAGGAGATTAGGAAGTATTCCTATGGGAACTTGCTTAGGGCCCAAGCATCTGAGGACTGGTACCAAGAAAAGCGGGTACTTATGTTGTTTCTATTTAAGATCACACTAGTTTATACACTTATTAATCAGTTTTCAAGGGCTAAGATTACTTATTGTGCTCTATTCTTGGACCTTTGTTTTTCTCACCTTTGTATGGCTGCAGCTGGTAACTAGGACCAATGTTTTTAGATCGGTAGCCCAGAAAAAAATTCTTTTTTTAATAATTGTTATTATTATTAGAGATTTTTTTTTTAATTTCAGATGCTGCTAGTTGCTATTTAACTGCAGCTCAGAAGTCTATATTTTCCCAGAGCAGCATTTGCCCATAGAGAGCATGTAGATCTCAGAGCAGCAGCTGGCAGTGTTTGTTTCCTCTGTATCACCCTCAGAGAAGGCAATACTGGTATACCTCCTGTCTTCCTAGGAAATTATTTCCCCTGTAGCACAAAAGAGCTATGCTAGGGATGGAGAGTGTAATTTGTAGCATGCTGAGCCATCTTCACTCAATGTTGCCCTAGATATGGAGTTGTTTCTGCAAGTTCACATCTTTTTGAGATGGGAATTTATGTAAGGAGAGTGCCTAGTTCTTAGAACAACTCAGCAGATATGTGCTGTATATCACTGTCCTATATGGAGTGAAATGTGACAGAACTAGAAAGAGTATAAGAGGGAGAATAAGCATGAGCAAACAAAACAGTTCTTACAGTCAAGCTCCTTGATTACTTTACAAACAACTCAGTGGCAATCCTGTAGCTCAAAGAATGCTGGATAATCACTAGCGAGACCTTAAAGGAGGTAATTTAAGGGATTGTATGGACCCCGGAACACTAACATTAACTAGCTCACCAAAGTGCTTGACTTAAGAATTTCTGAGTTCTTGACTTGGGAAAGCTGTGTAGGCTCAGAAAATGTGGCAGGTGCCTCTGGTATGCTTCAGCACAGCCGAAGTCATCACTCAGATAAGCCTGTGGTGAAAATGCACTGAAATACTTCAAGGAACAAGACTCAAGAGACTTGAAGGATAAATACTCAACATACAGCTATAGAGGAATGGACTCAGAAGGCAGAAGACAATATGGGTGTAAAAGAATCTTGAAAAATTCCACATGGAAAAAAAGGAGAGATAAGAAACCCTATTACATGTTATCCATTTTTAATGAGGGAATCTTTAGCTGAGGTCTGAAGTATCCTTAAAAGAAGTAGAAAGACAATTATGTAGGTGAGTTTTAGTAGTGTTAATCAATATTCCTTTATATAACACTGTCGTGAAACTCACAGAGAAATATTGAACTACTCATGCCATCAGGATTAATAAAAATACCGCTTACAATGGACCTTCCTGCCTGGAATACCTTAGCTGTAGTCCTTTTAAAAATCTATCTAAGAGTCCTTAGTTCTAATTTAAAAACCTTCTTTGCTGGTCTGAGCACTGCTCACTGCCACATGGCAAATGTATTTTTCAGGTCTTAGGTGATAATATGCCTATTGTAATAAATATTCACTCACACAGTAAACTGCTTGGCACTTGAATTTTTTTTCTAGATGACTGTCAAATCAACTAGCTTGAAGGGGCAACAGGTTACTTTCAACAGCTGGCATGCTCTGCCAATAAATAAATTGTCCTGTTTTATTTACATATTTTCCTGATTTATTTACATATTTTCATTTCGTTGTCCTTTTACTGACTTGCACATAGTGGATTTTATTTAAAACCTCTAGAGGTATTAATACCAAATAAAAAGACTGTGCTGCTATAAAGAGATAGAAGAGCTATATTACAATACCTTGAAATGTGCTGTATCCCACTAAGCATATATGAATGAGAATTGAAACACAAACAATTGGAGAGACTGAAGCATCTCTCTTTCTGTCTGTACCTGTATATAAAGCCACAGATACATGTATTGCTCTATATATGAAAATGTGATTGCAACAAAAGTAAGGCTTTGATGTACCATATATTTCTTCAATTAATTAGAAAAGGAACATGACCACCTTTTTGCAAATGGAATGAGGTTGAACAGTCTTGAAAGAGAATATCTGAGCAGTGGATAAACAAGAAGAAAAAACAGTGGTTAGAATTCAGATGGTCACTCCTAGATGGTATTTTGTGATGTATAGTTTTCTCCAGGACACAGGCAATTTGCCACGGGTAGCCATTTCTAAAACATTAACCTCCAGGACCTGAGTTGTGCTCACCTAATCCACGGAAATAATACTACTACAAAACAAGATCTCTTGCAGTATCACCTAGCCCTTGAAAGGCTGGACGTATTTTATCTGCATTTGAAAGTAAAACTGTAAACATTGAAGTCACAAAGCTGGCAATAAGAACGGTTTTGTTTCCTTCTAACATCAGCACTTGCATATGGATTGTTAGCAATTAAAACAAATGTGCAAATACAAATTCTGGCTTAGAGAAGCAGCCAGTGCATGCCAGGGACTTGCCACGATGTTATTTGACTATAAAGATGCAGCCAGCAAGCAAGTGCAGGACTGAAATGTCAGGATGGGGATGGCAGCAGTGAGCTGGGCAGGCAGTGAGTGGGAAAAGGAGCATGGCACTGCTGCTGGGGAGCCAAGTTTAAAAAGCTGTACGAGGGAAAGGTGCATAGTACCATCACTCTTTGGGCTGTCCTCCACAGCCCCTGTGAAGGAACTCTTCCTGAGCCCACGGACAGGGTTATTTTGCCTGCTCTCCACCTCCCTGTTAAACCTAATACACAGCACTAAAATGTGGCCTGCTTACAGTCCTTTCTTCTCCCTCTTTTCGGAGGACTGCTGGATGGTTTCCTGCAGCTGCCAGCGGTTGTTGTGCTCACTGGCTCATCTCCATCTCCTCCTTCTGTACAGGACAACCTTGAAATCCTCCCACAAAGAAGGTTTTTCAGATGATGATGGACATCTGTTTAAAGGACTGAAAGCAGAGAGTGGTTATGGTTAATGGGATACTTTGAGCTGGGTGTAGGAGCCGGAGGTTGCTGAATCAGGAAGGATGGTATTAGAAAACAACCCAAAATCAGGACCATGTTTTCTGCTGTGCTATGTGTGAATACATGAAGCAGAGAAGCCATTTTCACCTTCCTACTCTAGAAGCCAGCCAAATTATGCCAGTTCAGTGTCTGGCATAATTTGAAGTATCCTCGGATCCTGAAGGTACAGCATCTAGAACGAGATGTTCATAGTGCATGTGCACCAGCCAGTTGTTTGGTTCCAGAGCACTACCGTAGCTCTCTCCTCAGCACATGCCTTACTCCAGCACTAAAAATGTGCTGCATAACAGCCAGGTAGTTTTGCTTTGTCCCGCTCATACGCTCTATTGGACTTTCCAGTAGGGATGCATCACAGGAGAACACTGGGGTGGCTGAGGAAGTTGTGGTCCAAGCTTCTGTCTTTCTGTGCCATGGGGCAACTGATGCAGAGTGAGCAGAAACTTGAAATGCAGCAAATTTAAAGGAGAAGCTGCCAAACATCCACCTATGTTTCTAGTCAGGAGAAAGAAAAGGAGACTTTTAGAAGGGGAAAACATTTGGTATTCAAAGACCAATGGCCTGATAAACAAGTATTTCTGTACTTTTCATTTAGCTTAATGACAACCACAAAAGGCTGGCAAGCTTCTTTCTTCAATTTACTGAAGCATTACACTAGTATGTGGGAGTATTGGCTCTGGCAGGCATTGTGTGCTGTTTCATTTGTGAGTGAAAGAGACTGTCTGCATTTTGAGGAATCACAGTGAAAACTATACTCAATTTGTGGCAGAATAATAAGGTGATCTATTGTACTGTTTATGGAAGTAGAAAATGAGCTCTGCTCTGGGTATATAATTTTCTGTCATTGAAGCAACAGAAATATCAGTAATCTACAGATGCTCACATGTGCTGTGCCCCACATACAGGGTGTTTGTTTGCTCATGTAAGAGCACATGTACTGGCAGGGGGGAGAAGTCATCTCTGGCGCGATGGCCTTTAGGTGTGCAGGTCTTCAGCCTCTGGAGCAGAGGTTCTGTGAGGTATCAATGGTCCTGGTGGAAAGTGTATTTTGAAAGCTTGAGAATATTCCTCCACCCAAATTTCAGTTATGGAGACCTCAAAAAGCTACAATTTTTTCATGGTAATAAAACAAAAAAAAGGTTGTCTCGGTAGTCTCATTACAAACAGCTGGATGTTTTAATATCTGTAATACAGTCCTCAAAGCCTGTGCTCTACGTACTCTCACTGGAGAGTAGGAAGTACTGTTGATCAGGCTGTGGTCTTACAAAGTGGTCAGACAATGCTGAACAGAAGAATGCAGAAATATTTTTATTATAACAAGTTATTGGAAGAAATGGGAGAAAATAGTCCTTTAAACAATAAGAAATGACACAAATTTTCTATAACAAAGGGAGCAAAATATATTTCAGAGATGAAGAAAAAAGGTATGTAGTTGGCAACATTTGAATGTTTTTTTCTTTAAATACACTTATCCACCAAGCTTGATTAATGACTGTGTTTGATCTGTAGAAACAGCTGCAGGACTGAGCTCAGAAATGGTTGTCTTATTTCTCTGTCTACACAGTGATAATGTGATTTTGGACAATGTGATGCTCATTTTAGAAAATTGCAAATGAGGGAGATGGAGAAGGAAATGAACAAAGAGCCAGTGTAAAACCAGTGTGAAAGTAATGTTTATTTCTTCCCTGTGACATAAGGTAATGGCTCTACCTGATGTAACGGAGTGGAAGCTGTCTTCTTAAATTTAAAGAATCAGAGTACTGAAAGTAAAAAGAATCATAGTATCAATAGCTAACAATCTCTTCCCAAATTTCTGCAGATAGATAGCAGTATCTTCAAGATAAATTAATAAAATTAATCCTGAGACAAAAAGAAATAATTCTGGGCAGTAGTAGAAAATGATACTGATAAATATTTGATGAAACAGGTGTATAAATTACCGAGAACCAGAACTCTCCAACCCAGTATTCAGAAGCCCAAGATAATTAAATTTTCTGATTTGCAGCAAACTAGACTTTCATCACAATCTTTCACAGTCACTGCTGATGAAGGGTCAAAGCCTTTTAAGTCAGTAGTGGTTTCTCAATGCAAATAAAACTGTGTAAGGAGAAGCATGGCCAGCAGACAAAAAAATTTACTGCTTGCTTTTCTCTGGCACTGCTGAGGCTGTACTTGAAGACAACCAAATATGGATCTCCAATTAAAAAGGGACATTGAGAAATGTGAAAAGTTCCAGACAGAGTATCCAGAGAGGGACCAGGATGTCAGGGATCTCAAGCTCATGACCTGTGAGTAGACAAAAGGGAGCTGCATGTGAAGAAAATGAAGCTAAGAAGCTACCTGATAGTAGCCTGTACCTGTCTGAATAGCAAAGATGACAAAGCTAAACTTTTCTCAGTAGCAGCAAGAGCCACAGACTCTGGATGTAAAGTTTCAATGACTGGGTCATAAAAAACCCTTTTAAGTGGGTGGCAGAGGATTTCAAAAGTCAGCTGGACCAAACTTTGGGTTACCTGACTTTGTGTTGGTGATAACACTGAGTCTTCTGCAGGTTATATCTGTAATGAATCAGAGATGAAAAATCCCTGTGACATACATTATGTTGCATGCTGGGAACGCCTCAGGCTGTAATGACATTTTTGTCAGATACTCTCATGAAGAGGGGAAAGGAGCCTACACATTTTCCATTACATGTTCATTATAATATGTAAGCCTATTAAAGCCATCAGGTACTTGGACTTCTGGTTTAAGTTCTCAAATCCCATAAGTGAAGAATCCTGTCAGAGGACATGTGTTGACTTTATTTTGCCAACCTTCTTGCTCAGTTCATATATATGACACATTTACCAAAATAAAATTAATGGGCATATTTTCTTTTAAAGAGCCAAATCTTGGTACAAAGCAGTTCCCTGGGATTTCTGCAAAAGTAAGGGAAGCATCTGGTGAGAAGTCTTAAGTGAAATAATTCTGTTTCTGAGCTGCTGATGGAAGAAGATATCTTGCTTGACTCTCACTGACAATAATAAACTTTCAGAAGATTCTTAAATAATTTATTTGATGTAGTTCTTTGCTATCATGCTACATGGTGAGAATTGTTTGTAATTGCTTGCAAGCTGACTGAGTGGCTGAATTTGCGATGAGCACCCATTCATAATTTACAATAGTGAAAAAGAAAAAAGACTAACTTTGCATTAATTTTCCCTATTTCTATTACATAGATTCACTGAGACCTGATTAAAACTCTATTTGATTAGAAAGCAAGAAACCGAACAGAAGTTTGGAAGATTTTGGCAGATACAGTCCCATATTTCTTAAACATTATGGATTTCAATGGGACATTAATTATATAGGGAAATTAACTTCCATAATTAATTAACATAATCACTTTTTGAAAAATTTAACCAGAAGTCTAATCATTAAATTATTTCATACAAACTATTCAGGGCTTGGTGAAGACCAGGGAATTGAATGACTTGAGGGGTCCCCTCCCTGAGAGCTGACATTGAAACCAGTGAAGGATATGAAGGAACACTTTCAACCTCGTTTTTGTAAGTGTTCTGTCTCCTTTTCTCTGCTGACTTAGAAACTGTCAGAAGACACAGTCCCATTAGCAGGAGGTTGGAATTTGCCTACAATTAAACTACAGAGCATGCTGTCTTAATGTGATCCTTGATGGTTATGGTAAATCTCAGCTGTATTTACATAATTTCTAACCTGGCAATTTTTTTTAGGACAAAAAGACATACCTAGACATTCAACTTTTAAAAAACAAGGCACACGGTATCTTGCCCTCATCTTGTACCTTTGCATTTTCTGATATGAAATGGAGGTCTTCGGTGGGAGGAATTGCAGCACTGGCAAACTGGATTGGATTCATTGCTTTGCTCTTATCACCATGGGACTAATGGATTGGGGAAATAGGTCAGATTGCAGCAGCTCCTGTGTCATCTCATGTTCCTCTAGCACGAAAAGGAACTAATAAAACCAAAGGAGAGTCACAGAATAGCTGCTTTTTATTTATTAAGTCTCTCTGGTGGTTGCTCTGTTTAATAATTTTATTTATAAACCATGTAATGCATAGTCACTTTATCTATGCTATCTTGTTTAAATGCACTAATAAGTTGAATATGGGCTGCGGGGAAAAAAACCCAAAAAAACAAAAAACCAGACAAGCAGAACAACAAGGCAGTATATTCTGGTAAGTCATCTCCCAGTAACCACATTGTAGAGGTAGAAAGATATTGGAGCTGCCAAAAATAAAGAGGCCACTCAGGAGCTCTGACTGGTTGCAGTGGTTTTATGAATAAGTCTTGGAAGCCTGAAAATGCAGAGCCTCTGGCTGGATGTCCGTGGCTCTAGTATAAGTACATGATGTGGAGTTGCCAGGAAGTTGCTTGTGAGGGGATCAAACAAAGACAAATTGGAGAGGAGCACCTGGGTCAGCTGACTCAACTCTGCTTTGAGAGGAGAGCGAATCATGGGAAAGGCAGATTTCTCTGGAGATGTAGTTGTAGTCATCTTCAAAAATTGTAAGGAAGTGTCAAATGACTTTCTGGCTGTATCTGAACACAAAAGTGTATTACGGGGCACAGGGATTATATTATAGGGACTACACTAAATAACTCACAAATTTGAACATCCATCATCCATGTGATCCTTTAGATCTCAATCCTTGTTATGAAAGCAGAAAAGCCTAAATATGCAGTTTTCCTATTTTGTGTACTTTGTTATCAAGAATCAAAAGAGTAAACAACATAAACTAAGTAGCAAAGATAAAACTAAGTGAATAAATATCATAGCACAAAAAAGAAGCTAATTAGCAAACTGCTTAAGCTGATTTGATTAAATTAACACTTTTTTATGTGTTCTGTATCATAAACTGGAAAACCAGAGGTCATCACACCATGTTCATCATGTTTATCATCTTATCAGCCCATCAGATCCAACATTAACTTAACTTCCTCACAGTGATGTATCAGATTGTATTTTGGCAAGTACTGCGTATATATGTAGATATGTACACACAGTGTGATCTCTTGGGGAATAAATATGTAGATTACAGTGTTGATGGTGTATAATCCAGAGTGCTCATCCTCTAAATTGCCAAAAAAGTAAGTGTTTCATGACTGAGCACAAATAAGGATGTATAAAATATTCTGAGACCGTACATGGTGACAAAGGTTCCCATATCTAACCAGCAAAGAAGAATATACTCACAAATAGTAATTCCATAACTGCAACAATGTCTGCGGTCTGTAAGGTTTATCTGCTTGTGAGGTTTTAGACAATGAAATTATGGTAGGTAGGCTCACCCAAGAGGAATTCCCAGTGTTGTCTTAGAATTAAGGATTACTGAGGTTTTAAAATAGCACTGTGGCATACTGAATGTGAAAGGCTTCACTTCTGGGCATATAGTGTCTTGCCCAGTGCAGGGTCGTTAGTCATGTAAATGATTAAAAAGTGTTGTCAAAACCATCCACTTGAAAACAGCTTTGGAATACAACATAGGCCTCTGAAAAAACATTTTTTTTTTCAATGACACAGAGAGAAAACTAGAGAACTTGAGCGTCAAAACTAGGAAATCCGGACATTGTTAGCCAGTGGAAATATTTAGAACCTTTAATTCCACTGAACTCTGTGATTTTATTTGTTTTCTTTCTCTTGTCTTCAGTGGGCGTGGTCCAGAGCTGTATTTCATCTGCTGTTAGCTCAGTGACCAAGGGAGTGCCAAGATACGCTGTCTCTCTTCACTAAAAAGGAAGGTGTAATGCCTGTGGCAGAAGTATGCAACCTAAGTGACAGTAGAGAATGAATGTTGTCTAGCTGCAGCTCCCATCACTCAGCATGACAAGAGGTCTAAACCACAATATTTTGAGGGGGGGAAAAAAAGGTATTTTGAAAGTAGATATTTTTCAGTGGAGCATTTCAGTTACACGAAACACAATTTTCTGTTGTTACCTACCCGACTTTAACTGGGGTAAAGCTTCCTTGAGGGAAAAATCTGAAAAGACGCTATTTTAGAGTACCCACAATGCAGACACAATACAGGTCACACACAGTACACCACTGTACAGGTGTGAGGTAAGGTAACCAGTGATGGCTGGAATACCATAGGAGCCCACTGTTATGATATGTGACCATCACCTCTGTGACTGCAATGTATAGATATGCTAAACCCAGTATTATACAAAAATAGACATAATCCTACATAGTTTCTAGAGATTTATTTTGATCTCTACAATTTCCATTACAAGGCCATTTAGTGTTTTATGGGCCTATTATGCAAATTGCTATTCATAATATAAATTACCAGATAATATATTACCTTTTTTACTCCGATTCAATGAATTGGTAATTATCCAGAAGCAGGGCAGGAATTTGAAAGCCATTGAAAGAATAGGTCAAATGGAATTTGTAACAACCAGATACAGTAACTTTCCTCCAGGCTCTTCTCCAGTGGGATTGTTCTAGCTCTGTATGTATATTTCTGCATGACAGGAATATGTTTCTTGAGTCTGGATAGGTGAGGGTAGCAATGTTTGTCTGTATTTTAGTTTGCATTTGGAAGGAGGCTGATTGCTCTATGCTATTGGAACTTGCTACGTAGTGACAGCTTTCTTTCTATTTTAGTTATTTTTTTCCTTCTGCACCCAGTCTGATAAGTATTGTGTCATTATGTATTATTAGCTACAGTTATTTTCAATTCTTATCTTTGCATGGTTTTTGGCCTTTGGCAATACCAACTGTGTAGGTTTTCCCAAGCTGTTATTACTTAATGGAGTATTTGGGAAAAGAGTGGTCAGACAGTAATTAGATGGTCATAACAAAGACTTTCAGGGATGAAAGTCAATATAAAAATTCCATGGGCGTTATTGAATAGATAATAGACACAGAAGTCTATTCATTTTAATTGTTTTGAATTTACCCATAGCAAGGAGGAAGATGTAGCCTTTTATAATGCATTAAGCAAACAATAGAGTTGTATGTTACTGGCTGTTAACTCAGTCCCTCATGGAAAATTTCCACCAGAAGAGGAACATGTTGAATATGTAGAGTATTGCTGCATGTTCCTAAAATGTGCAGTAGATATCTGGGGTCACTAATTAATTGTTTTAACTGCCAGCTTCCATATATTACATAAATCTATATGGAATTATGAATAAGTGTAGAAGGGGGACAGAGCCATCACATTTTTTCATTAAAAAATAATAGTGGACTCGTAAAACCCGAAGCACTGTCTTTATGGTGGTTAGTTAGAATTGCACTGGTTGTAGGCTCAAGTAGTTGTGTGATGGTTTGACCCTGGCTGGATACCACGTGCCCACCAAAGTCACACTATCCTCTTCTCAACTGGACTAGGGAAAAAAAATATAACAAAAGGCTCTGAGGTTGAGGTAAGGGCAGGCAGGGATTGCTCACCAATTGCTGTGACGGGTAAAACAGACTCGACTTCGGGAAATTAATTGAATTACCAATCAAATCAGAGCAATAAAATGAGAAGTAAAACCAAATTAACACCTTCCCCCGATCCCTCTCTTCTTCATGGGCTGAACTCTTTTCCTGATTCTCTACCTTCTCATCCTGGGCAGCACAGGGTGACAGGGAATAGGCTTTATCACATGTTCGTCACATGTTGTTTATGCCTTTTCTTCCTCCTTAGGGAGAGAACTCCTCACACTATTGCCCTGCACCAGTGTGGGGTCCCTCTCACAGGAGACAGTTCTCCAGAAACGTGTCCAGCAGGAGTCCTTCACAGACAGTGCAGTTCTTCAGGAACAGACTGCCCTAGCATGGCGCCAGCAAACCTGCTCCAGCATGGGTTCCTCTCTGTAAGGGTCCACAGGTCCTACCAGGAGTCTTCTCCACCACAGATTTCCCATGGGGTCACAGCCTCCTTTGGGGATCCAGAGTAGGGTCCTCCATGGGTTGCAGGTGAATATCTGCTCCACCATGGATCTCCATAAGCTGCAGGGGGACAGCCTGTCTTGCCTTGGTCCTCACCATGGTCTGCAGGGGAATCTCTGCTCCAGCACCTGGAGCATCTCTTGCCCTTCCTT
Source organism: Lepidothrix coronata (assembly GCF_001604755.1). Lineage (NCBI taxonomy): Eukaryota > Metazoa > Chordata > Aves > Passeriformes > Pipridae > Lepidothrix > Lepidothrix coronata. Next base: position 3,532,003 of record NW_016690196.1, read on the forward strand.
TTGCACTGACCTTAGTGTCTGCAGGGCTGTTTCTCTCACATGTTCTCATTCCTCTCTTCTCTGGATGCAATTTGCTTCTGCAAAATAACATTTTTTTCTTAAATCAATTATCCCAGAGGCACTACCACCATTGCTGATGGGCTCAGACTTGGTCAGCGACAGGTCTATCTTGGAGCTGGCTGGCATTGGCTCCATCAGACACGGGGGAAGTTTCTAGCAGCTTCTCAGAGAAGCCACCTCTGTAGCCCTCTCTGCTACCAAAACCTTGCCATGCAAATCCAATACAAAGTGCTTGCCATACAATTAGTGTTTCAGAGTTGTCCTTTTACCAAATCCTGTTAAAAATTTCTCTTAAATCATGGGCACATATATCAGCATTAACTGTAGTGTTGGCCTTTGCCTTGTGGTTGGCGATTGTGGCAGAACATTCCTTTCATTCAAGACATTAAACAGAACTGACACCTTTCCTGAAGTATTTGTTGTATTAGTTATAAAGGGAAGAAATGCAAATGTAGTAGTAAATCTATCTACCACAATTGCAGGTGCATATCTATTGTCTCATGGGACCCATCGTAAATCCCTGAAATGTCATTAATTTTTGAAATTGCCATGTAGTTCTGAGACCATAATGCTAAAATAACAATAGTAATTTATATTTAAATGTAAAAAAACCCTATTTATTTTTTCTGAGGGGCTCTGATCATCTTCCGCAAAATCTGAGTCTTTTGAAGGGACTCTGTTTCTGGAGACAATTTTATCAGATCTGGTACTTTGAATGGTCACAGCTGCTATCCTCTCCCGAAGAATGGATATTACCTTTGCCTTTGTCTTTTGCCTATAGCTCAACCTTACTAACTTATAAAGACTGAAGTTCATTCTACCAGCTACTTCCTTAGGTAGGTATCAAAGAGCTCCCCCAAACGTGTGTCTCTATGAGCATCTCCTCTCAGGTCTTGTGGGGGCATTAGAAGATGATTTGCAGCTATCTGCTTCAGTCTTGTTTGAAAGGAATTAGGCCCTCATTGAATAGACTTTCACACTCCCATTTGTGTACAGAGACTACAGAAAGTATGTACATTTTAGCTTTGAAGTTACAACCCCTGTTAATTTGTGGTTTTCCTGCAGGGATTGAAATGATTAGCCAAAAATCTCTGGTGCAGTTCATTACAGAATGAACTTCTGAATCACCAGGGAAGCTTCTCTGAGGCTTAGAAACTGGGTAAGACGTGAACATTTAAATGAGTATCTCTCATTTTAGAGGCAGAAAAAAACTTAGCTGGCATTTGAGAAGATGAAAAAAGTCCCATTGATAAAAGACAGCTACTCTTATTATTTCTTTAAATTTATCCTCCTTATCAAAGGCTTTTGTTTTGTTTTGTTAAAGAAATAAAGACTATGTTTCAAGATCTCAATATTCATTGTTTACCACTATATCGAAAATAGCTCATTGGTGATAATTAATTGTTCAAATCTCCCTAAATTTACAGACCAAAAAGAAAGTTATTTCTTCCTATATACATGAGTTCTGAGTTAAGATTTAAGAGAAAATATTTCATTTATTCTGATAATGTACAATTTGATGTTCTGGCAGAGTAAAGGGTAAAACAGGTAGATTTAAGTGAGAGCTCTCAGGCTATTCTTCAAACAAAGCTAAAAAAAACACAAAAAGATAGTTTTCTGGGGAAAATATGGTAGAAACATTTGTACAGTGGTCATAATGAACACATTTTTACCACGTCTAAATTTCTGTTAGAAATCTGAAATCCTATAACCTTAGGATACCTTTGCCTGGAAATACAGTTAAAGACAGTGCAAAAGAGATTGTGTAAAAACTGTATTGTGTAACCTTAACTTTTATTTAATTTCAAAGTTTGTTGAAAAAAACAATAAAAATCTCTACTTTTTTCATGTTAACGTACCTTCAGTTCCACTTGCTCCTGAATGTCTATGCTCTTTCTACAAAAGATGCCAAAAAACCACATTCCCTTTACCTCAGCTTCTGTGTGCCCTTTCTGTTGTGGGAAGCCTGCTAAAATTTAAGCAGATGAACTATTTTCAGTGCAAAGTTTTCTATCTGAAATACTATATCTTTAAAAATTTTAATAATCCACAAAGAAATAACATTTTAGACACAAGATAAGAAGCAATACTTTTAAAATGTAATAAATTTAAATATTATATGATACGGTGCTGTATTATAGTTCACCATTTAGATCAAGAGTTACAAAATATATTAGTTGCCAAAATGATTAAAATGTTAATTACCAAAGGAATATTTGTTTCTCAGCCCGTTGTTAGTTAGAATGCCAACTCCTGAAGCAGTAGCAAATATCAGTCTTCATGTAAATTTTGTCATTACTAAATTCTAGTTGAAAAAAAAAATAATAAACACGAAAATTGAAATATATTTTTCAATAGGAAAATCCAAATCCAATATATTTTCAGTACAAAAATCCTGTTTTCCAGAAGTGACTGCATTACTGAATTTGTTTGTTGTTTAGAAGTTTTGATTTCTCATTACAAGATTGAACACATTGTTTTATTGGTATCTGTTCCCAAAATATGTTTACTCAGCATATGTGGATATGCAAACAGAACAAATTTTCTACATTTGTATCTTTGGAGGACATCAGGAATCACACACCTGGCAGAGGCCTCATAAGAGACTCAGTGGTGGCATCACTTCCAGTGCCCTGGCTCCTGATGACTAGAACTTAAGGACCCACAGCTCTCTGATACTCCAAGTCCTAGTCCTAGAAAGACCCTTTGGTGCTGCCCAGAAAAATACACTGCCTGCTCCCAGTTTTCACCTCCTCATCTCTTTCTCTCCCTTGAGCTTCTCATCCCACCCATGGAAGGTACTTATGCTTCTGCTTTTTCCACCCTCTCTTGCCATGTCAGTTTGTCTGCCCAAACACCCCAATTTTGTGCCCTTTTTTATCCTGTTCTTCAGGCTTAGCTCCAATTCCTTTAGAGTTCTTGCCAGTCCACAACCTTCATCTTTTCAACCTATTAAAGACCTTCTTGGCTCTGAGCTTCCTTACTACCCAGAAGCTCTCAGGCATCTCTAGCTTTCTCAGTTAAGTCACACCCCTGGTTCCTTCTGCTTTTGTACCTATAGCTTGAATGGCGGTGCAGTTGACTGGCAGTGCTGGGAGGTGCAGGATCAGAGGTGGAAGAGGAATTTGAACATTTAAAATGAGCTCCTGGAACAGCATGGGGTTGTAGGGTCTGTAAGGTTTGATGTATAAATGATTGCCTGTAGATATCACTTCTGTTTTCTCCCATCTGAATTCTTTCAGATCTGTTGCATGCTGTCGTCCAAAATTCTTACTCTTCCCGCCTGGCCAATGGGAATGACTGAAGCTACTTTCCACCTCTCACTTTCCACACTGTTAATGACTGTAGGCCCAATTGTGCCTCCTGCAAAGCTTCCAAAGGCCTGTGTGCAGGCTGTACTTATTAAAAGGCCACTCAGGATGCTGAAAGCTAAAGGGTTTCATATCTTGGAATGGTAGCCACAATTACACGTACTAAGAAACACGGAGCCATTCATCTTGCAAGCATCAACAGAGCCATCAACATCTATAAAATGCAGGTCGCTGACAAAGGATAACTTGAGCTAACAGAATGCCACTGGGGGTGCATGCCCCTCCATCATCCTGCATACATCAGTCCAGCCCTTCCATGCTGTAATCTAAAGTAGAGGACAGAGAAAGAGAAATCAAAAGTCCATCTTTTTGAGCGGGCAGGATTTTGTTTGGCAATAATGAATATGCGGAGAACATTTTTTTCAACTGCTATTTCTTTACAAACTTACTCAAGACTACATATATAGGTACATTTCTCAAAATATATTTCAGACTGCTCAGCTCTGAACAAGATTTAATTTTAAATTAATTTTAAATCTTTAATTTTAAAATAGTGCTTTTGTATCTCTAGTGGAGAAAAAAAATATTTAAATGGAAATGAAAAAAAACCCAATGGTTCTGATCTGAATGACCCTGCCTGTTTTTGAACTTTGGTACCAAAGTGTGTCTCTATACCTGGGTCCGTTACTAAAAACCATGCTTCTTGGCCCTTGGCTCCACTTTTCCACCCTCCATTCTGTCCCCTGAGAGAGGCCATGTGCATGCAGTCATGTTTAATTGCATCTGTTTGAAAAGGGTGCTGGTTATGTGCAGGATATTACCAGAAGCAACCATGTGTTTGCCTTTCATTTAAAGCAAATTGGAGGAAACTGACCAATTTCCAATTCTGCCATTAGAAACCTCCCCCTACTGCTTCTTTGAGTATATGCTCCCTTTCTCATCCCGTTCCCTCACTTACAGTAGTGATGAATGCCTGGAAAAATGCCATTTTTCCTCACTCAGAAGCAGGGGAGGAGCCATGCTGTGCTTATGCATCTTCATTCTACAGAGGTCTGGTGTACCATAGGCTTCAATTCCTGTGTAGGGTCATGGAATAAGAGCACTAAATGCCACCAGGACAGAGAGGAGAGCGGTTCTTAAGGCAGTCAGTCTGGCTTTGGGGAATTTGGTTCTGGGAATCTTTGCAAATAAACACAGAAATCATAAAAATTATTATCGATGTTACCAAAGTTTTAGTGTTACCTGTTCTTGTTGCTGTGACACTTCAGAGCCTCAGACATGAATGAGGACTTTACTGTGTAAGAAAAGAATGGTCTCTTCACCTGTAATTGGGAATCTAAGTTTGTGTTTGGCTGCGCCCTTTATTCCATATTAAAACCTTTGATTTTAAGTTTGAACAAAAAACCTTAAGCACCATTGGTACTATTTTTGAAAAACATTTTTCAAATTAAAAAAATGAGCTGAGACTTTTTCATGTACCCTACTTTACAGAAGATTCAACTTTAGATCTAGTTAAAGTCATGACGATAAGTGCCAGGAGAGCATCAGCTGTGGTTTGACAATATGTTATCTCTGGCAACAATATCAGCTTTAAGATTTTCCAAGCTTATGATGTTCCTATGTCCTGCTCCTTCACCCCTCCTCTGCCTCCTGGCCCATTGTACAGTATATACTAGCACAGCTGTTTTGTAGGGATGGTCTACATCCTTGGGGGCTTTTAAGTTAGATGATGTATCTGATCTCATCTGATTTACAGCACAGAACCAAACTGCATTTTGCTCATGGGAAGGATTTGGGAATTTCTGTGGTAAGGTGGTGGGGATAAGTGTCAGGAATCATAATATCATAAAAAAAACTTAGGTTGGGAGGAATCTCAGAAGGTACCAGCCTCTGGCTCAGAAATCAAAGCTGGGCTACCATCAAAGATACAGCAGGTTGTTCTTGGCTTCATCCAGTCAGGTTTTAGACATCGTTAAGCATACACAATCTTTCACCTTAGCTCTACAATCCTTATGCTAATAATTCTTCAGAGGACAATAGGGAGGTTATATGCCAGCTGAGTTATATTTTGACAGCTGAACAGGTCTGTAGGCTGTCCCCCCTTCTGTTGCACTGCAGCTTTGGAAGTATTAGTTTATGTCTGAGAGGAATAATAGCAGCTCTGTAAGGTAGTTGCACTTCGGGTAATGAGCCAAATAATGTGGCTGATTATCTCAAGAGACATGTGCTGATGGGTCGGCATTACTCCTAATCTGAAACAAACCCAGGTAACTGTTCTGGAAGTATGGTGAGGTAGTGCACTGTATAGCTACTGCTCTTGGACAGTGTGCAGACAATAAAAGGAGGGGATTTGGGAATGTGAGCCAGACTTCTCTGTTCTGGTGTTAGTGGCTGGATCTTACTCCTAATTTGATATCCAAAACCAAGAGAGCTGCAAAATCAACTGAAGCTAGTGCAGTGCTTGTATCAGTCAGTTTGCTTGAGCATTAATTCTTTTTTTAACCACATGGAAACATCTGGGTACATGAAGCATGACAAATCAAGTGAAGGGTTTCTGTTTGTGCAACGGGGCTGCTAAATATTTACATTTTTTTTTTATCAAGCTGCTGGAAGCAGCTGAAAGGTAAGCACGCCAGACAAACCAGACCTGACTGCAAAACAATAATTCACTCAATTATTTGTCATTTAGCTGAAGTTTGCATTCCTGTTAAAAAAAGAAAAAAAGAAACAATGAACTCAGTTCATTAGCTTCTACTCATACAGTGTTAAAGTTATCCTGCTCTAGGTGAAGAAACATAAAGAAAGGAATGGAACAGCATTTATAGGATCTTTATTTAAACAGTATGTTAAATATAGGTTCAAACTGCTGAAGAACATTTTATAGGGTTCTGAAATCTGTAAACACTCCTAGGTAAATTGTAAAATCTTACTTTTATCTATTGCTTGCATAGAGAACTGGAGAGTAACAGCTCTGCTCTCTGGCGCAAGCTGAAATGGAGCAATATTGATTCGTACGAGATATACAAAGGCATTTGGGATGCTGAAAGGTGGATCTAGGTTGACTTCACCAGGAGCTGACTATCCTCGCTTCTGTGTCTGGTTAGGCACTAATATACCTGTGTGTGCCTTATCCTTGTACCTTAGGAACAAATCCTCCGGGACCCTTGTTTTTTTCTCAGGAAATGTACCTGTCCCCAGGGACTCAGGTAGGGAGCTGCCATGCCATCCAGGGACCAGATCAGCTGGCAGAAGACCAGAAGCAGATAATGACAGTGCAGCAGCAGCTCATGCCTGAACTAGAAAGTACTGTCACGAAGATTTCTCCCTCAGTCCCTCTGCCTTCCTCACTGTTGACTACATAATGTTGCTTGTTACAGTCTGATAAAAAGTTATTGTTGATCAAAACCCTTTCCCTTTCAGAATATAATTATTTCTTCCTGTCAATTGAGTGTCAGAGCAAATATGATCTAATAAGGGTTCACGTAAGAGCACGGTGCTAATAACACCAAGGTTGTGGGTTTGATCCTGGTATGGGCCATTCACTTAAGAGAGTTGGACTCGGTGATCCCTGTGGGTCCCTTCCAACTCAGAGCATTCAAGTGGATTGCAAGTATTTATGCACCCAGCAAAATAGGGAGAGAAAGGTAGATGTAATAAATGAAAAGATTGGATCAGAGCCATAGATACCAGACCAAAGCAGCAAGTGGAAGAGATGGTGGCAGAGACTCCACAAATGGCTTTGAGAAAAATATATTTTTCATTTAGTAGACAATCTATGCAATTTCCTAACATGAGAGAATTATAGTAGTATTTTTCAGGATACAAATTCCACAGAGTAGATTTGAAATTCTGGTAACATTAAATTGTAATTATCCGTGAAATGAAGAGCACGAGTATTTATCAAAGAAACTTTGTGTGTTTGGTTTCTGCAATGACAAATCCTTTGTAAATTATGGTGGAGAATATATATTGAACTTATATATTTGTCTTGGAAGGAAAACAAAGTGAGCTAGTCCAGTTTCAGTGCAACTGGGGAAGCCATGAACACACTAAGATGAGGTGGGTACCCTTGCGTCATGTGTATAGGCAAGGTAGTACAAGAATTCGATGTTTCTTCATAATTTTAGCCTAAGCTGTCAAGAATGACACTGACTTAGTTTACAAGGCAGGCCTATAACTGATTGCAAAGTGCAAAGAAATTGCTTTACCTGTAAACCGTTTTTCAGCTTTCCTGAAATCACTTTTCTTGGCTGTGTACACAGTTTGCCCCTGTCATTACCTCTGTTGCAGTTTTGCCTTTCACCACAGTTTTTTCCCTTTTCTCTACGATCTGCTCTGGCATGAAGCTTGAGCAGGCAAAATCTCTAAGCTAAGCTGAAACAAATGTCTTTCCTCTTCCACCTCATACTATTGATTTTGAGATATTTTAAGAACTGAATAAAGTCAATACTACTCCCTTCCACTTTTATTTGTACAGTTGACAATAATTAATAGGTACATGTTGAAAAGAAGTTACTAAAGATACTACCGTGAAGAAGAAAGAAGAAAAACATAATAGGGACTTACCTTGACATAGTAGCATTAACTGGGTGCTTGTTCAGACAGCACATAAACCAATGGATCACATGGCCTAGAGGAAGAACAGACCTTTGTAAAATATTAATTGCAATAGAAGAAGTCCGATTCTTCTTCCCAGAATACAGTTATTATTTTAAGAAAAGATTTTAAAAAATCTTCAGCAGCTATAAACACTTCCCTGGATAAAAATTCTTTTTACTGCCCATATTCTTGCTGTCACAGAAGAGACAAAAGAAACCTATTTTAGAAAGGATTTAATTTTTCCTCATTAAAACCTACTTCATGAGGAGGAAGTTCTTTCCTCTGCAGGTGACCACACACTGAAACACACTGTCCAGAGAGGATGTGGAGTCTTCCTCACTGGAGGTGTTCCAGAAGAGGTATTCCAGAATTTTCTGGACACAATCCTGTGCCTTGGGCTCTAGAATGATCCTGCTTGAGCAGGGAGGTGGGCCCAGATGATCTGCTGTGGTACTGTACCTCACCTATTCTGTGATTCCGTGTTTCTGTGATACTTAGAATGTATGATCATAGGAGGACAGGGTGTTCCATAGGTGTATAATTCAGACACAGTTTTTAGTCTGAAAATGGTATTTACTGACTCTTTACATACTGGTGTCTCAAGTCTAAAACTAAATCTAATCTAGAGCTGTTTTCTGTGTGAGAACAAACTTTTTGAAAATTTTGCAAGGGATAAATAATATTTTTTAGGACTTTTATTGTGAGAAATTATGAGGCTGAACTGAAAATGAGATTATTAGTCATGATTTTCCTGTTAACAGTGTTCTAAGTAGTCACTTGGAAAGGAAAAATCTGAATTAAAAATACAAGGAAATACCCTGTAACCTAAATATATCATAATTATCAAACAGGGCCTAGTCGCCATCCAGAACAGAAACATCACTTGTCAGATTTTTCAACCATTCCTTACAAATCATGGATGTCTGCAGAAAGTTAGGGTCACTTCATGGTAGTTCATTAACCAATATGAAGATTAAATTCATCAGGAGTATTATTCATAAGTAACAGCTTGATTGGTGCTTTTTTGCTTACAGTTAGCAAGTAAGTCAAAGTCCTTCCAATTCCCACTTACTGTCGTGGAGAAGGGGGATTTTAAATGCTTGCATCTTATTGAGTCACTGGGGATTGGTTTTAACACTGCCTATAGGGAACACTGTTAATAACCTTCCTTCCAGTGCCTCTACATTTCTTCAGCAGCAGCACACGATTTACCCTCATAGGCTCAATACTAGCTACAGACTTCTCTAGCAAAATCAGCTAGACTGTTTGGTGCTTTCATAGGGCTATGAAGTTCTTATAACCTTATCCTGCCGCAGTACATATTCAGGAAATGAGATCCATTCTGAAATTCAAACCACCCTGACACATATTAATAAAATTCTTCCCTGAGTTCCAAATGAATTTGCTTCCATTGCATCTTCAAAAAAACAAACAAAAAAACCAAAACAAAAACCAAACACATATGCAATAAACACTTGCTCAACTGTAAAAAGGTGGAATGGATGCAATTAAGCTATTTAAACATCAATCATTTAGACAAATAAAACACACAAGTGCCCAAGTGTTCAGCCAGTCAATTTTATAACCACACAAAAAAGAATAAACTAAGAGTATTTTAACGGAAAAGCAAGCTAATTTGCAGTCTGCTACAACACATCGCTAAGCTTCTTGGGTATACTGTGATTAGACATGCATTGCAGGAAAATAGCTACCAAGAAGCCACAAACTCATGGTATTAGTGAGAAGTCTAACTTTCCCACAGCCACATATGGGATGAAACAATGGTCGTGTGGGGGAGTGCACTGAAGCTTAATGGGGCAAGACATGTTCAGCAGAGAAGCTGGCTTTTGGATCAACTCCAAACCTATAAAAATCGGCCCAGGAAAATATGAAATCTGACATAGAATATATCTCCTTATTTGAAAAATGGAGTGCAATCACTGCAAAATTTTTTGGGCATTTTAGTATTAAGGAACAACAGCAAAGAAACTAGAAAACAAATTTCTTCAGAATCCCTATGATGCCATCTGCAACTAATGTACACAATGCCATTTCTGAATGTTTTGCAGCCACAAGGTGACAAAGTAGCTATCAATGAGATAAGGCTTGTTCTGCTTAGAATTGCTCTTGCAGTTACAATAAGGATGTGATAAATTACAGACTTCAATGATCTTTCTGGACGAAAGGTTTGAGACAGTTACAGCTGAGATTAGCACTTTGGATAAGAGAGTGACAGGAGATGAAAGAAGACCAGAAGCCTGCAAGAAAGATCACAAGATGTAAAAGAAAAGACTCTAAAATATTCTGCTCATACAAATGCAAATGATCATGGAATAATGAACTGAGCACCTGCAGAACAAAATTAAAGCAAGAAAAAAAATTGTAAACTGGATAAATTAGCTGGTTTAAAATGACTTGAGGGTTTACTGTGGTCTGTGAATGAAACCTTTTGTTTTCAAACACCATGAAAAGCAAAAAGCAAAAAAGGATGTCCAGGAATGGAGATGCATTTTTTTTCTTTCTCCAAGGACCTTGAACATATGCTAAGCAAAACCCGTATGCTATTAGATCTGGGAATATGTCAAATATGCCTAATTTTCAGAAAGACTCCAGAGGCAGTAATTGGATAAAATGAATGTCAAAGAAATAGATTCTGAAGTAGCTGCAGAGTGTTTGGAAAGATAGATGCAAGTCTTTGGCAGTGAACAGCTCTGTCTGATATAGTCTACTTGTTCATGGTAGCAGCCTTGATGTGTGCATTGACATCTTGGGGAGAATCCAACAGTCTTTTCCTTGCAATTTTTTACTTTTCACTATGAATCTAACTTAAGCCATAAGGCAGCATGTTAATTTTGTGGGATGTTTCCAAATGTGCATGATTGGTCTGTCAGTGACTTCAAGATAAATATTGTTAGTGCTTAGTAACACATCACAGTGTTTAGTGCTATTGCCAATGTACTCGAATTAGGGTTAATAAAACCTTCCTTTTAATGGGTTGCAGTCTGTCATCAAATAAGAATCTTAACTTGGAGGTTTACCCTGGATCTGTGACTAGCACACTCTTGAAGTGTTTCCTAATAAAAGGCTCAATTTTTCTCTCCATTAATACATTGAATTTTCGTGAGAATAATCATATTTTGTGGATGTGCTCTGGATGGAAGAGTGGAAGCTTCCAAGGGAAACTCTACTTTAGGGATGTCAGTGGTTAAGAAGGAATGTAGAGAAAGAGGGAAACTTGTGGCCCAACTGCTTTCCTGGCAGGAAGAATATATTAGGTATTCTTGAAGGAACAAATATTGCCCAGGTCAGTCCGAGAACTTGAGCCAAATCTCACTACAGAGGTTTGGAAGATTATCAAGAATTATGAACTGTCCATTGTCATTCCAACCATTTATTTGTATGTTCACCAACTGTTTATTTGTGTTGGTACTTTGGTGTACCAACACAAAATGTGTTGGTTGAGTGTGCCAACACAGCTTGCTATGAATTGATCTATTTAGTAATAGAAAGTTATTCAATGCTGTGAAAGTTTTGGGGATATGTGAATTTGAGACAAGGCTTGCTGTATTTTTTCAGATCCTCAGGAATGCAGGAGAAAGCTGCCATTGAAAAATATAACCTAATTTTCCCTGTTCCAGAGAAGACTTGGAAAATATGAACATTCTACGTTCAAAACATAATGGCAAAGAAGAAGACCCTCCACCAACAGCATTTTTTCTAATCTCATCACTTGATGGGTGGAAGAGTTAGAAATAGGTCGTGATTTTTGATATTGGGATTTGATGGTATTGTTAAAGGTAAGATGCACAATATATCTGTGAAGGAGAGAAATGCCATTCGGTTGGGGAAAATCTCAGGCCTTGAGAGCAGGTCATTTACAGTGCTCTCAAAGTGAGTCTGTAGCAGGAGTCAGGAGAAATTTCAGTTTTTTTGAGTTGTAGTCCCACGTCTTAGCCACAAAACCGTCCTTAAAAAGTATCGTCCTGTGGCATCTAATACCCCAGAATCATTGCTGTTTGATCTGCTAAACTGAGCATATGAAGATATTGAAAACTTCATTAATGTTAACAAAATGTTTTCAAAGGAAGGATGTGACCTTTTGGTGTAGTTATAGTTGTGAATATCTATATCTTCTCCAGACAAATGCATTCAATTCACTCAGTGTGGGTTCAAACACAGTTTGTTGCTCAATATTCTGTATGCATCTCTTGGAGATCCCATTTGTAATTGCTGCTTTGCTTGCTTAGGTACCTCACAGCTACACTGACATATCTGCCTTGAATAAGATAAACCAGTTAATGGTAAAATAGTAGATAGTCATGTAGAGACTGGGCCTGAATTGAATAAACAAGCAATCCTTTGAGTCAAGGCTTGGCAAAGGAAAGCTTTTGATCATTTTGTCTATTATAGACTTTTGCTTGATTTACAAATACACATAAATTCCAGATATTGCAAGAATAAGGAATAATGTCTGGCACTTGCTCAATGACCATCTTAAAAAAATATTGATTGAATTATTCATTTCTTGTTGACCTGACAACATCTTTTCACAGTGCTGTACATTAAAAAAAAAAAAAAATAATTACTTCATGTTGAGAAGAACACAGATTTCAGACATTATGCCATAGGCTAGGCTTCAGAGCATTTATCATAGTCCCCACTTGTTCCTACCCAGTTCCAGTAAAGGAACAACCTGTTTTGTTAACTTCCTAACTGTTGATTTCAATGACAGAGGAATTCATAGGATTACCTTCTCAAAATTTTCTTTTTCATGTGTCAGCTTGTGAATGTGAGTTTTTTTTCACCTGAAATGTCACCTTCTTCTACATCCAAAGATTCTTTCAACAATAATTTGTAGATAATGTCTTTGAACTCTAAATCCAAATTCTTGGGAAGCTTTAGCAAGGTCTAGAGGACATGAGTTCAAATGGGAAAAACGAGTTAGGATTGCAGGAAGCTTTGCGTCATTTAGTGATGTTTTGGGACCTTAACATTCCTGTTAGAAATCCAATCTGTTTCCTGAATATGCATGTCAGGATTAGTATTGAACTCAGAATTGATGGGAGTTGTTCTGTGCACAGAAGTCTCTAATGTTATAAATCAGAACTTTTGATTACAAAGGAAAAAAAAATGCTCTTACATGAAAATGATTTTGTTTACAGGCAATGAAAAATGTAAGGTTTTCTTTAGCTCTACATAGATCTTTATTGAGCATTTATCAGGTTTGCCTTCATGCTGATTTATACTGAGACTTTGCAGGAGCAAATATTTAATTTATAGCAAAGCATAATAGAAATGGCAAGAGAAGCTTTGGAAAACAAAAGTAACTGTGTGTGTTTGGAGGAGAGTGTGTGTAGGGGCGTGTGTATGTGTATGTGTGTGTGTATCTCCTCATTTAGCTACAGCCCTTGTAAAACAGCCACTGCAATTCTGCTTCTTTGTTGCAAAGAGGATGCTCTGGTCTTTCTTCTCACTATCGCTTCTGCACAAGATGATTTAAAGTTTATTGACTCATTTGTATAATTTTATCCTAGGGTTTGACCATATATCAGGGCTTGCAAATGTGTTTGGTAACTGTCAAAATACTCTTCCTACATAACTTTCTTGCTTGAATATATAACAGCATTAGAGACTGTAAAACAGAGGGCAGCTCTAGAAAAAGCCAAAGACAGGTTTATGGAAAGGGGACAGCTCCACACACTAACTGTGAAGGTACCCTTGTTCTGTCTTCTGTTCCTACTATAAAACTAGCTGCCTTTTTCAACGGTGACAAGTAATTCACAGTCCTTACAATAGACTCATTTCTACTGACTCAAGAGTTTTCTTATAAAAGACATTTCTAAAAGAAATCATTGCTATCTCATTGGATAACAAGATCTATTCCTAATCAGTGTTTTGTGCTACAAATAGGTGAATGTTCAGATATTCTTCTATATCCAGAAAGAAATTTCCCAGTTAATGAATAACAGAACAAGTTATTCTGCAAGCTAAGTAGCGAGATAATAATTACATTAATTTAAATAAAATAGAAAGGGCATAGTAGCTTCAGTTAAACTGCAATTCTGCTTGCACAAACCAATCCCTGCACCGAGGAAAGAGCCAATATTTGCATTTGAACTAACTGGATAAAGGATCAGTTTATAATTACACTATTTAACATATGCAGATTAGACTACAGAAGATTCTTTATTGAAACTCAATGAGAAGAAACAAAAATTCAAAGTCTGAATTTACAATTTGACCTTATTCACTCTATGATTACTGATAAGTTTCTCTGTATCACAAAAATGTAACTTAAACACGTTAAGTATTCAAATAATCTAAAGCATGACTCCAATAGAAGGGCTAGCCAACAAACCATGCACTTGTCTCAAAATGATGTGGAGCACTCTTAGCCTCTTAACACTACTGAGAAAATGTCATTAGCCGAGAGCTTTCCACTTTGAAAGTCATAGGTAAAGCCCTTATTTTATTTATGTACTTCCCTCAGCTCTTACATGACAGACTGAGCATGAAGCACCTGCAGATTCTGACCCTGGTAAGATGAAGACCAAGTTAATACCACTGAACTAATCTGGAGAGCTACAGCCAAATTGACAAGAACCATGACAAGAGAATTGTGTTACCACTGTGAATAACTGAATGACTCATTTTCCTCCACAACCACAACCAAAAAGCGCTTAACTTAAAACTTGCCCCGGGATGAATTGGCAACATCCCTAAAAAGTGAATGCTTGTGGGTCAGATTCCCGCATGTGTTGCTCCACATCATTGCAAGGCCTATTGTTTGGAATCTTATCTTCCAAAAAAATCAGCATCAGTCTTTAACCACTGTATACTTCTGTATGGTGCTTTGCATTCAGAGCTTAAAAATTCCCACAGTGTTAAATGTGATCAGCAAGGGCTTATCTGCACTATGCCTCTTTGATACCTGCTGGCTTGCTAATTATGGAGGAAGTAAATGCCCAATTGGACTCCTCTTAATTTACTTTAAATGCAATACATTCCACATTGTCTGGTATCTCCTGTGTCTCCTCAAAACCCCATTAGTTGCAACCATTTCTTTTTCTATCACCATCTGTTAATACTGCAAGATTTTTGTCCTAAGGACTATATTTTTGACATCACAGGCAAGATGGCAAGGATATCTGTTACTGTTCTTCCACAGCTCATCCCTTCAGGTGACTACACAAGGCATATAAAGACCTCTTTTCAGTTGCATATGTGTTTGTTAATCTCATACCCCTTGTGCTATAACCTTTGATGCAATTTACTTGAAAAACTTCAGGGGAAATTTCTCAGCTGTGTGCAAGACCAAAACTAGGAAAACTGTACTATTTTGTGCATGTTAAAAAAGTTCTGGTACCTTTTTGCTTGAATTGCTCTAGTTCATCTAGCCTTTGTAGAAGAGCTTAAAGGGTTTTGCTGTGTAAGAGAATATGGACTTAAAGACTTCTTAAGTGTTTCAAATTTGCATGTTTTATAGAGTTCTGCTAGAACCTTACAGTCACATTGTGCTTTGGGTATCCTCTTGTCACATGTATTTTCAGCTGCAACTGGCTGAATTGGGATCAAGTCCTAGAGCTGTTTTTTCTGAGTTGACAGAGAATTCCTTTCCAAGAGTAGAGATTTGAAAGCATCCTCTTCTATGATTGATTTTTGCTCCAGTTATTTCAGATAACATCTTCATAGAAGTTCATTAACCAGCCATTACTGATGATCTTAAAAAAATTTAAAACCAGGGTTTTATTTCTGGTGCTATGTGCAGTAAGTACCTCTCATGGGTAAGAATCTTTTTTTTCCCAATCTTACTTACATTCTTAGCAGGTTTATTTCCTTTTTTGTTATACACAAAGTATACTTCAGTTTAAATCTCTTTTTCCACCTCTTTTTCCATGTGGTAGACTCTCCACATACTTTTCCCCTGAATAGCCCCTCTCTACATCATTCCCAGCCTAAATCCATTTTTCTTGCTCACAAATATAACAGAAGAGGCCTTCAGATGGTCAGTCTATGTCAGATACTACTCAACATTTTTCTTAGGACGTGAGTAATGGAAGAAGAAGTACATACTTTAAACACAAATTTGGCAGTGGGAAAAAAGAAGGCTCTGTAATGCAATTTCCATAGAGAATGTGTGATTTTGAATTTGATATTTAAATTTTTTTAAAATAGATGTTAATTAGGAATAATTTAGATAGGGCAGATCTGAATAGATTTGGAGGATATGGAATAGACATAAATTTCAGATAGCCATTGGTGACCAGTTAATAGTAATATGTCTTTTATTTTTTCGTAAAAGAATATCCTTCAATTTAGTGTTAGCTGTCTTCATCTGATGCTTTTATTCACTTATTGCCATTATTCTCTTTAATTTATTAATGTCCTTAGATCACTGAATGATATTCAGATCCTTTTATAATGTCTCCCAATTTTGTGTGACTAGAAAACTGTATTAGCACAATACCGGCTTTTTCACTGAGATGACTAAGGAAAATATTAAATAGGATCAAAGCAAGGCAAGCCACCAAGAAACTCAGCTTTCTAAAAGTACATATAGACTAAGAAGATAGGGTTATTTGTTTGTTTTTTTTTTTTTTTTCTGTCTTCATATGTTCCTTATAACAACATTACAGTTTTGGTACAAAAGCTACATTTTCTTCTGCATAATTGATAATTTCCCATGCGGTGCTGTACTTTGCTGTAAATGAAACAGGCTGACAAGTTCCTTCCTCTTGTGTAGAAAAGCAATTATTTTATTAGATTAAAGTGTCAGGTTAGTCTTACCAGACCTTTTTGATAAATCTGCTTAATATTTTGCCTTATTTTGATTTTCTGACATCTTTTTAAGTTAATCTTTCCTCAGAAATCTGTATTACTGCCTTTTTGCATCACTGAAGTAAGCTCAAAAAGCCTCTAATTCTGTATCTTTTCACTTTCTCCTGTAACTGTAGGGATTTTTATATGATGACTTTCCACTACTGACGCCAGCTTTTTGGATACACCAAGCCAAATTAGATGACCTATTGTTTTATTGGTCATCCTTTTCAGAACTCTCATAGGGATAAACCCCCTCCATTTGAATCTCTTAAGCTCTGAGTTTTCCTCCCATCTTGGATGCAGAAATCTCTTTTTATTTTGTCATTCCTACTAGGCAGTCTTTCTTTATTATATTGATTTTGGTCTCTCCATGGCTTTGCTCCACAGCTACCAAGCTTTCTCTTTCTCTTCCCCTCCCTCCTTTTTCCTGTATGGCAGACAAATCTTTTATTTATATTTTTTAGTTTTAATTTCTAATGTTTATGTCAATCTGAACTTTGCATCCTTTAATATTATTGCCTGTACTGTCTTTGATGATCAGTCTTTTTTTTCTTTATTCTTTGTCAGCCTTTCATTTATAATTATTTTACTTTATATTATGATGTTTTGGTCATCTGTTTTTATCTTTTTATAATGCTTCATTAATTGCTGTTATGAAATCTCAAAAAAACAGTACCATCTGATGAAAAGGTATTTCTAAGAAAAGATTACATTGTATACTATTGATTGCCCAAAGTATCTTTAAAAGGTACACTAACAATGTTGAAACACTGCATTTCTAACTAGAGAAGAGAAAATATTTTAAAGTTTCTCACCTTCTGCACTTTAAACTGTAAACACATGCCTCTTCAGTTCACTAGCAAAGTGAATATTTTATTTTTCATACTAATATAAAAGGGCATAAAATTTTATTCAAAGAGGAAACAAACAGAAATATTCTTAATTAATTTTTCACATTCTCCCCTGCAGTTAGAAAATCTCACGTAAAATTCATCTGAATTTTGCATTTCCTCTACAGATGAGCACGTAGCTGTAAGTGGACACATAACTCCTTAATGCTTATTGTGGATAGCTGGCAACTAGCAGGGCTCTAAATGTTTGTCAGTATTTTAAGATTTATGCTGCTTTATCAGAAAGGCTCTGTATCATAATATGACCCTATTTTCTGACCTGACTGATGAGCCAGAAAATTGAATAGCTGTTTCAGAAAATCAGTACAGTAGTGGACAGGTCAATACCTAAATAGTTAGTTAAAAATGCTAATTGAAATGCACTTGCAGGAAATGAGTCTGTGGGTTGTAGGGATGAACCATTAAGATAGAAAATGCTTTTAAAATGTGAAATGGTATAAGACTGTTGGAAATAGAAGCTGAAAACAAGTGTATTTCTCCGTCAGGTGATAGACTGTATAAGATCTATGTCTTTATAAACTTCTAAATCTAAATGAAAAAGTGTCTGAAAAGGGTTCAAAATACCAGTATTTCAAAATTATTTTTTTCAAAATATAGTAACTCATAAATAAAATCAAATTATCATTACATATTCAACTGTGATCATATTTATATTCACAGAGAGTAACACTGTTTCAGGAGTTTTACCAATACTTTTATTCTGTTTTCAGTGTGCTGCTTAATTGTAACATAACTGAGGCCCTCAAATGTTTTAGAAAGACAGAGAAATTCAGTAAATACTCTAATACTTGGATCTAAAACTTATCGATTTCATTTAAAATATTTCTTTAAAATGTTCTTTTTTGTTTGTCTGTTTTTTTGATAAATACAGTAACGTTGTGGCCTCAATTCAGGAAGGATTTCAAATGTATCTTCAGCTTGACTTCATTGTCTTGGAAATATACACTTGAAAGTCAGTTCATGTAAAATACTTTGCTAATAGATGGCTGATAGAAGGTTGATGCAGTGAATTAATTGTCATATGCTTTTGTGCCAGTGTTCGCTATTGCAGCACCTGCTAACCTTCTATACCAAACTGATGGCAAGCCTGAAGGCTCAGGATCACATTTAACACTGCCCTCTTCAGGTCATGGAGATTTGAGGTTTATCCTAAAAATATGAGTAATTTGGTTTTATTGTTGTTGATGTTGATTTATCTTTATTTGCTGGATGGTTGGAGTTTTTCTGTAGGAAGAGTATGATTGTTTTGAAGAGAGGAACATGTACCTTCGCCTAATTTTGCAACTCTTTCCAAGTCACTGGCTCTTTCTTAGGCCTTGGTCAGTTCAGGTGCAAAAGTGGATCCAATAAAATTCCATTAAAATCAGTGAGTGTATTAAAGTTAAACCGTCATGGATAAATGGATAAAATAAAAAGGAGTATGTGAGTGTTGCATTATTTAATGTGTATTTATTTCTGGGGTATGACTTTCAGAAGACACTTGAGGCTTCAGTGCTGTTGGGATAGGTTTTGCACGCTGTATAAACCATGGGTTTCCTCTTCTCATTCCTCAGGAAACCATAGGGTGAACAGTCATAATGGAATGTCACAGTGGAATATCACAACAACTATTCGTTTCTTGTTTATCAATGCGTATGTTCTGTGTTGAATTACATGTATTTTATTTAATTTCACAGCTTCGTTTCTGAGATTCAGGCTAATCACAGTGGATGTTTATGACTATTGACTCCTGCAAAATTCTTTGAGCTTTGCAATCCCAGGAGGGGAACAGAAATGACATTAATTTACATTCTGCAATAATATTACCTGTAATTTTCTAAAATGCTCTTTTAACATGGCCAAGTTTCTGGGTGACTAATTATGAAATTACTGCTTCTTTCTAAATGCTTAATTTCAGCCCGTAATGGAAAACCATCATAAGGTGCCCAAATGCTTATATGTAAGTGGCTTTCAGAGTTTTTAATTTCATAACAATTTCTGTTGAATTAGTTAAAGAATATATAAAAAATCTTACAAAGTTTTATTTTAGTCTGCCAGAAACTGTACCTCTGTGTCAGACAAACCTGAAGTTTGTGCTTTCATACTGATTGGCAGAGGATTTCTTTAACTGGCCCAGACTGTCAACTGAATAAACAAATTGTGCCAGAAAATTAAATTGCTGATAGCTTATCTGAAGGATTATTCAGTCTTTGTCTCTTGCTACTTGCTAAGTGACATGGAAACAAATATCAGTGTGGGAAATACTCTTGTATTAAAACACAGAATGAAATATTTTAGGCTGATGGTCTTGCACAGTGAGGAAATGTACTTCAGGATGGGGGAGAGAGATATTTTCAGCATTTAAGGGACAAAGGTTTCCATTTCTTTTGCTTCTCTTTCCTGTAGTTTTCTGGTTTTGTGCCTACCAAGGTCCTGAGCACCCTAAGCTACATTTCCTACTTCAACTATTCTGTTTGCTTATACATTGAAGGCTATTAGAAGCTGATATCCTTGCTTTACTCAAAGCTAAGCTGTACCTCTGTTTCTAAAGCCTCTTTCCAAGATATGAGTGAATTGTAAGACTGAGCCAACTCTAAAAACAGTGGCAGACTGAATCCCAAATTAGGAACATGAGGGTAATAAATTGTTTGTATAAAACCAGTTTCCTAGAATAATATTCCCTGTCTAACTTATCTAACTTATGCATACTTGTCTGAGCTGAATCAGAGAAGGGTGGAATTTTCTTGCAAGATGATGTGTCTCTGTTAAAATATCAGTTGCAAAACACTGATGACAGTAGGTGTTGTCAGTACATACTAATGTCTTGAGGAACTGAATATTAGATTCATGGCATTTAAAGTCTGTTTCAGTACATTAGGCTCAACAGTGTTAGCAGAAATAAATGTGTATTACATTTCTAAAAAATGTATTAATACAAAATATTGAAACAAGTTACTATGTGGTGAGCCAAGTTGTGGATCTCCCAAAGTCAACAGGTAACTCTTATCCATTGCTTGGATGAATTCACCAGATAACATCATTTATCTTCCTTAAGGTAACTGTAACTACATCAGTATTATAAATAGTTCCTTTTACATTAACTTACCAAAAAACATCACTCAAAATTAAAACTTGTAAGTAAGTCTAACCTTGTAAGTCCATCAAGAGTCATTGCTCAGGTTAGTGTCTAAATATTGACTTATTACCATTGCTAATTCCCCTTCACAAAGGAAGCTTTCCACAGTCTCAATGATTCAAAGAGTACATATATTCTGCCTCCTGAAAATATGCCTCATCACATGTTTGGAATGAAATTCAGTTCACATCCAAATTAGTTGAATCTAAGCCACCTAGAAAAGTGTAAATATTTGTTACAGGTGACAAACCTTTGATCCCATGTTCTCACTAGCAAGAATTTAAGCATATCTCAGACTGCAAGAATCAAGTCTCTCACTGTACGTCCAGCACTGCTTCGATGTCATATGAAATGTCACCAGGCAGGAAGGGCTCTTCTTATGTTAATGTGAAACCCATAGGCTGAAAACGTTAGTTATAAACATTTTCTGTATGGAAGAAATGTCACATGGTATGCAGATTAAATCTTCTGTCACACTTTAATGCTCCCATAACACCAAGGGCATTTAAATATAGGGTTTTTTTTCCCATTCTAGATTTTAATTTTTTCATATTGTAGTTACTTAGCAGTCAGCTGAGACCAGAAGTTCTTTTGGCCTTCAAGAGGTGAAAAAGACCCTGACAACCACAGAAGAATACATTTTTTTAAAGGAAACCATTATTTTCTTCATAGAATTCTGGCCCTGAATTGCAGGAATATTGAGTAAAGAACATAAAAATGTGAAAAATCTCCATGCTTCTAAAATTAAACTAAAACTCTGTTGCAATAATTAAAGCTCAATAAGCATTTTTTTTGCCATGATGAGATGCCTGGACTCATCCAGGTTAAAACAGATATGTTTACCAGAAGTGTTTGAATGTAGATTCAGTATGTTTTTATGTTATGTGTTCTGCTTCAAACAGGGACTAATTCAGGAAGTCCTACAGTACTGGAGTCAGACTGGAAGATCACTGGGATCTCTTTTGACCTTGCAATGAGTGAATATATGAATTTAAGTCAGGAATAAGCTATTAATTTGGCCTACCTCTCTGAATATCCTTTGTCTCTGTACTTGATTAAAACAGTGGCAATTGCTCTGTTCTCTAAAAATCAGAAAAAAGCAGTCAGGACTGCAGAGTAGTAAGCAATGTGGATGTGCATTATCGCACACCAGTCTATTGAATTGTATTCCCAAATATCTTCCAAATAAATTATGAAAATTATTTCCTTGGAAAGCACTGTTTTAAGCAGGAAAAAAAATTCTACACCATTAGAAGGTCGATGCTATGAAAACAACATCAATGTTCTTGATGAATTTATAGTTCAGAAGCAATTTGGTGTGAGTCCAATTCTGACAGTACAAGTGACTTTGGCTGGATGTCTGCCATATATACAGTGAGTAAACACAAAGTACTGGAAATGATCTTGACCTCATGTTCAATGTGTTAAGACAAATAATATTGGCACTTAAATATGGCTGCCAAAGCTATCTGTAATAAAAGTACAAGACAAAAAAGTAATAATAACAGCAGTCTCTAAGTTGAAGAGTCATGAATCATTGTGGCTGCAGTAAATCTACTGGTATTGAAGTTTCCTGGAATGGCATACCAAGGATTAAAATAAATAACTCTGCAATCTGTTAGTCCTTCTTTCTTTGAAGGGCTTGCCACTTATATGGAAGAATTAGACAAGGTCTTAGGATGCACACAGAGTTTGTACTTGCCTCAATATCAAATGCATATGAAAAGGCATTGGATATCTATAAAGAGATATGAGAGATCAAGTGTGAAGTCAGATCTTTGTAACAATCATTCTTTTTTCACCTTATTATCTAAGTAGTATTGAGGTGACTGTCAGTTAAAAACCTGCTAAAAAAATAATGCAGGTATACAGTAGCTGGTGCACAGGGAGACATGAAAACAAATAGTAGAAATTGTGCAAAAAGCCTCCTTTAAAAGCTCCTCTATCTCCTGAGGTTTTAAAAAGCGAATCAATTCAAATGACTGCCCACTCTGTAAACACAGGAGAAAATCATGGGAAACAGTTACACCTAATAGATTTTGGTATTGTACATCATGCTAGTGTCTTCTAAAAGGCCAAAGGCAAATTTCAGAGATGTTTAGAACAGTTGTTTTCTGTGTGACTGAATTTAGGATTTGTTATTCTGGTTTGGCTTTTTTGTTTGTTGGGGGTTTTTGTGGGTTTTTTTCTTAATTTTTTTTTAAAGAAAAGAAAGCACAAGGACTCTTTTCACTTATGTTCTACATTTTCTCCTTAGATACTGCACAAAATGATGTTTTAAGTTCTATATCTGGTCTCATCAGGGCAATGCACAGACTCTTGTTTTCTTGCCTTAGAGAAGCTGACCATTTTTGGAGTAACAGCATTTTTATATTACTGTAATTTTCTAGCTTTGAATGAAATCATCACTTCCTTGCTCTGGAAGGATTGTCAGACTTTATTTTATAGTCCACTGTATCCCTTTTTCTCCATGTGACTTCAATGATTTGCCCCTCACATGACAACATATACCTCTAGAGCTTTTCATATGCACTTAAAATGAAGAGCCTGTGGAAATCTGTCAGGTTGTACCAGGAGAAGGTGGATACGATGCAACAGAGAGTTCAAATCTGCCTCTTACAGTAGAAATGCATCTGTAGGAGGCAGTTTCACACATTTGTTTAACAAATGCTACTTTAGGAATCTTTGACCAAAATATGTGTGATAAATACTCAAATGACAATTTTGAGTTGTCTATTGGGCTAGCAAGGGTTGCCAAAAGCTACATCAATTTCTATTTGCATAGGCTATCCTGCAAAGCCTCTAACTTAACTTTATGAAGTTGAAAATCTTTAAAAATTCTTGAAAAATGTTTTTGAAAATATTTAATTTATATCTAGAAGTACATAATATACAGTTTGTTCTTCCATTACAAAAACTTACTGTAAAACAGAGTTTCTCAATCTTTTACCATCAATGCTTGACTTCAGTCCATTGAGGTTGTTTAAACATTCACAGTATATGTCTTGGTTGAATATGAGAACAGGATGCCCTGTTCTTCTGTATACTCTTGCTGGTAAGGGAAATAGAAAGGAGAAAGAAAATAAATTAATGACAGAGATTGCTCCTCTGGTCTGTATCTTGTGTGTACTGATTTTTAGCTTCAATGAGGGCCTCAAATTAATTAAAATGGTGAAAAAAGGACTGGATAATTCATTTTTATCTTCTCACTGTTTAAACTTCATTTACTTTTTTCACACAATCACAGAATCACAGAATATGTTGAGTTTGAAGGGACTCATAGGGATCGAGCACAACACCAAGACCTGTGCAGGACCATCCTCAAGGGTCATACCATGTGCCCGAGAGTATTGTCCAAATTCTTCTTGAACTCTGGCAGGCTTGGGCAATGATACTAATCTACATTCCTTGCTGCGTAGATATTTATGGTTGCAAATCAAAATGGGCACAAGATGTCCTTGTCCCACCTGGAACCAGTGGCAGAACTCCTGATTGGGTTCACTAGAGCAGGAATCTGGCCCAAGGCTGTTCCTGCTGAAGTTTCTTCTCCATATCTGCTATAACTCCTTTTGAGTGTGAGAAACACCAGTGCCTGTAACTCTTACAATAATTTACCCTTCTTCTTCCCACCTGAAGGAATCTACACAATTTTCTTTAATTCCTGATATAACTTCAGTAGGCAAACTCATTGATCTTTCCCTCTAAAGGATCTTGCTAGCCTAGAGTTCATAAAACTTGAGAAACACAGAGTGTTTCAAATTATGTCCTTAATGACATTAACAGTCCTTTTGCTGTGATGCAGCCCAGAGAATTATTACTGTGCGTGAGTTTTCAGTATCCTTAATATCAACATTTTCCTCTCTTATTTCTTTGTGAGTTTTTAAATCTTTGGAGTCTGGTCCTGCCTAGCATTTCTACTTCCACACTACAATCATACATTCTTAAAGAAATGCAGCATCCACTGCATGGTATTGCAAAGGGTATATGATTATTTGGTTTCTATTTATATGTTGATTTACCTGATTTTTGTATTTGATTGGATCATTCTCCTTGTGTATTCTTTTTTTTTTTTTTCCTTAAATACGTCTTGCAAGGACTTTTTTCTTTACCTTATACATGAACTTTCAAATATAGCCCATAATGTTCACTGACTTTCTTTTACCCACAACAGTATCCCTGCTTGGAAAGAAATGTGCCGAGACAGGTGCAATTTACTGTACATATAGAAAAAATAAGAAGATGCATATTGCTCTTCCCTGATAACTATTTTTGCATGTGTACAATTGCATCTACCTTGGAAAACAGATTGGTATTTTTCAAATAAGTGTTTTGTTAACCTTCACAAGATAAAAACAAAGAATGCTTAAAAAGAAATTAAAGTTGTAGCTTATGTCTTCAATGCTGTAACTCACTGCTGATCAAATCTTCCCATAGTACTGATAGCAGCTTGTAAATGCTGATCTCATTATAGGTAAAGTTGAAATACTTAAGGGCAGGCATAATTTCTTTAAAAAGCACTGTGCTTAGTAACTATTGTAATTATACCAGGAGAACATAATAGAAGAGATTACTGCAACAAGTGACCTAGCTTTAATAATGTCATAAAAAACTGTAATTGCAAAATTATCCACTATGTTATAAATGTTCACTAACATAATATTCAAGTCACTCATCATTTGCAGCACTTCATGAAGTAAATAATTATTTTTTCCAGTGTACAAATATCAATTCCATTAATTTTAATGATCCCCTCACTGCAAAATCCTGAGACCTGTATATTTAGGCATAGTAAAAAATGCCTTCAGCTGTGACTGAAAAACATGTATTGTAACAGACAGTGTTTGGCTGCCAGCTTTCAAAATCTTGGTGCTAGCCATACTTAGCATGATTTAGAGGTCAGAATGGCATAAAAATTCTTACAACCTACTCCAAATATATATTGATAATATGTCCCAAATTTCTTTCTTTAAAGATAGATTATGTGCATAAGTTTATCCATTCACCCATTCACCCATCCATCCATCCATCCATCCATCCATGCCAATCTATCTTACAGTATTTTAATATTGTATCTTCAAGACTTCGGTCAACCTGAAAATGAAAAAGAACCCCAAAAGAAAAATAAACTGAATGAAAATGGAAAATATGATAAAAATCTATGTGTGGAATTTTTTTTCAGTCTTGTAAGAACTCTTATTATTCAGAAGGATGAGGAATAGGTCTGGTTCTTTTATTCTCTGAACTGCATTAAGCTATTGTAAGAATGACTAAGAAAACCACATTTTCCCTATGAAGACAAATAAGTCAACTGGAGTAGCAGCATTTTCTGCCAATGTCTACATATGGGGGACTGGACTGCTGGACTGATGCACAAATCTTGTGCATGTTGTTTCTCCAGATCCAATACTGGCTAAGGCGTTATTACAACACAGTTTATCCTCACTTGTTGTTTGTTACTGTACATTTTGTTTAAAGTCTTGAGAATAGGGAATTCTTTAACACATGTGAACTGAGCCAGGCACATGGTGGACCTTTCCTCTAGGTACCCCATGAGGACAAGCAGTAACATCTATAATGCGAAATCCCAAGTGAAAAAGGCTTAACAAAGCAAAACACACTAGGTCCGAAAACTGGAAATGGTTCAAAACTGTGTTATCCAAGTAATTGCCTAATAAAACAACAGTTGAGGTGAGAAGAGAACAGCTATGTGCAAACATCTTCCTTCAGTGAAAGCTTTCACCTCATCTTGCTAGATACTAAGGATGCAATTCCTCTTGCCCAATTCAGACTCTGTAATAGGTGTCTATTCTAAGAGTCACTTAGACTGCCTGAACAGCTGAGAAAAGTTGAGCAGGAGGAGGAACTTTAGAGAATAACTCATGTACCTTAGACAGATTTAAATTAATTCCTTTTGAAAACACATCTTGCTTTCAAGTAACTGTAATGGAAGCCTCAATTTCTCCTTATTGAGTCTGTATGATCATTGTACTGACACTGGGCTTAGACTGGATGCCCAGCTTTCAGACACAGCTCGGATATCTGACGAACACCACCTGTATTATCTTTAGCACAGAAACACGCTATCCCATCAAGTATGATCATGCTTTTAGGCATAGTATTGGCCATGAAGCAGACTAGAAATTTTGAATCTTACAAGGAAAGTCCCTCTTGCCCTTTCTAAACAGATCTTCACAAAAACTCCAGCCATGAGTTTCAAAAGATTTCAACAGAGGTATGAAATGTGCAATAATTTATGTGAAAATAGTGTTAGACCAGCATGGAACTTTGCTGGAAACACATTTATGGTGCTTATACTATACATCTACTGGCTTTTTTCAAGACTGCAGAGATGGTTTTTCAGCCACATCTTCTTACTTCTGGCTTCCAGAATTTCCTGTAAATTCTGCCTCCTGTGATTTTTTAGAAGTGGGAGAATAAAATGTTGTCATACCAAACAAAGACTTCTTAGGTTTCCTCTAGCATTATTAGCTGTTGAGACCCAAAAGAAAAACACCCTGCACTAAATTATCAGGAAAAACAGTTTTGGCAGCATTACCAAGAACAGTGAATTTCCTTTTCTAACTATTAACAATGATATTCTTTTTGCTAGTACTTGTGGGGTGTAATTTCCATGCTCTTGCTCCTTTTACTTGTAACCTAGGCCTAATTTCTTTTGTGGTCATAACTTCCTGTTTATATCCAATTTTTATGACTTCTTATTTTTAAAATCTCTTTTGCAGGTTTGATTTGTTTGTTGTTGTTGTTATTGTCGTTGTTTTGTTTGGGGTTTTTTTGTTGTTTTGTTTTTTTAATTGATAAAAGAACTGAGAGAAGAGAAGGCTTCAGGGTGACCTTACAGCAGTTTTTCAATACCCAAAGCGAAGCTACAAGAGAGATGGAGAGGGACTTTTTACAAGGGCATGTAGTGACAGGACAAGGGGAATGGCTCTAAACTGAGAGTAGATTTAGACTAGATGTTAGAAAGAAATTCTTTACTGTGAGAGTGGTGAGGCACTGGAACAAGTTGCCCAGAGAAGTTGCAGATGCCCAATTTGTGGAAGTGTTCAAGGCCAGGTTGGATGGGGCTTTGAGTAGCTTGGTCTAGTGAAACTGGAACTAGACTATCTTTAAGATCCCTTCCAACCCAAACCATTCTATGGTTCCACAATTTAGATATTTTAACTAAGTTCTAAATTATTTTTCTACTTCTAATTCTATTCTTCTGTAATGCT
This sequence comes from Lepidothrix coronata, assembly GCF_001604755.1. Taxonomy (NCBI): domain Eukaryota; kingdom Metazoa; phylum Chordata; class Aves; order Passeriformes; family Pipridae; genus Lepidothrix; species Lepidothrix coronata. The sequence continues at coordinate 3,560,051 of NW_016690196.1, forward strand.
CAGTCACTAAAGAAAAAACACACATCCCATGATATCTAAACTGGCTAGTTTTCTATCTTACAGATGGAAATACTATATAACAATCCAAATGACAATATGTAATGTTATGTTGCAGAGAAATTATTTTATATAATTATATACTGCTGTTAGATTATATAAAATGCATAACTGAAATGTATTACATGCCAAAGAAGTGATTTACAAAAAGAATTTGTGTAAATTTAGACATTTCTGTGGTTTACATTTTAATGAATAGTGCAGAAAACTGATGTTACTACAGTTCTCTATGCTTGACTTGTACAGATCTAGGGCAAATTTATTCCTGGTATAGTGCCATTAATTTGATGGGAGTTAGAGATATCAACTCATTCAGTTACTGCTAGCACCATCTGGAAATCTATAATGTCACAGCAATGTTTCACTTCCTGAAGACATATTCATCCTTTTTGTTTAGGATGAGAAGACAGGGATTAAAAATTGAATATCACTTTATCTTGCTCTGTATCATCTTAAATTCCCTTGTAGGCTTTGTAATGTTTGGATGGTAAGATTTGAATTTAATAATATTTTAATAAGCATAATAATACAATCAAAAAGAAACCAAATAGATGTCCTGAGGCAAAACAATTTCAGGAATATCAACATAACAATTTTTACATTGGAATGGATCTATAGAAGTGAGGTTTCCTTTGGTGTATGCTGATAGCTGTCTCTGTCTGTCCTTCCTGACAAAAATTTGTATCTCTGTTTTAATGCTGGCATGTTGCAACCTCACTCTGAGGACTAGAATAGATCTGTATAATGAAGTCCAGCTTGATTATGTCATGGTTTGCTGCATTGCAAAATTCTGCCAGAAGTGTCAGAAACTTCATATTATCTTCCATTTGTTTAGGAGGTTGTATTGTTTCTTCTCATTATTTTTGCTGGCATTGAGTCCAGGAATTTATTTTTGAGTGATTAGAAACCATTGTCTAGTTTTTGAACTACGCTTTATCCACGTGGAATTATAAATGATAACTTAAACCTTTTCCTTTCTCTCCTGCCTCCTCCAGAGCACAGACAGGAATTATGCTTTAAATGAATTCTGATTTCTTGGCTGCTGTTCAGAAATGCACTGAGTATATCCAGGTCCAGCCATGTCAAAACCTCAGGTAGCTTAAAACCAAAACTACAGAACAGTGAGAATATGGGCAAAGCTATAACGACACAGCATATATAGATATTTGCGTGCATATGTGTAGGTGTTTATAACTGTGTAACAGATACCTCTCTGTTATGTAATGTGACAACACTCCAGAGAAGGTAAAAAAAAAAAATAAAAACTTCTATGAGCAAGACTAATTTAGGCTAATTAATTACCACAAACCAGCTTTAATGTAACATCTTTAGGTCAGCATAGTAAGAAACCTCATGCAGGTACAGTGGAGTACAAGTCTATGTGTTGTCCTATCTAGAAAACTGATACTTCTATGCCTTAAGTGTGTTCTTATTTCTCTTTTCCATGCAGAGAGTGTTCCTGGGCTGGGCAGCATGCCCAGCATGGCCCTCCTGCTGTGAGCCTCTGCAGACAGTGTAGCCCCCCAAGGGCAGGGGAAAGCGGCATATTTGCTGGCAGCCTGGGGAGTGATGGAGCACAAAGCTGACAGTCACTTTCCTCATCTTTGGTCTCGCTGAGTTACACAAAACAGGGCTAGAATTTTTGTTAAATATAGTGGTTTTGCTGAAATACAAATACTGAGATGAGTTTGCAAGTATTTACCATAAATTCGCTAGTAATGTAATCTCATAACTTTGCCTGAAGGTGCCTACCCTTAGAGGTTTATTTGTTTGCCTATTAGGCCATTGTTATTTATGTCTGGTTTGTATTTACAAAACCCACACTATTTATCAAAACTGTTCACCTTTGAAATTAATGGAAGTGTTGCTGTGTAATTCACTGGAAATTAACACCTAGGAAAATTTGTATACAGATATTTTTAGTAGTTATAATTTATTTTTATTCAGCCAGGATGCAGTTAAGAAATAGAAGATTTTTTTCCTCAATGAATTCTTAATTTAAATAAATTGATTATGTAGCTATCTGATGCTAGGATGATGAAGTCAGATAGTCCCATAGATGTGTGTGTTTATATAAAGAAGAGAATTCATGCAGCAAAAACCAGATAATTTATCTTTGTTGCAGTCAGTTTGGTAGGCATGTTGCCTCTGCAATGTTAGTAATCACCAATTTTTATGTAAAAAAAGTGGAATACACAGTATTTAGAAATACTTAGAAGGAGAATTTCTTTTCAAGGAGAGCAAAAGCATCAAAGTGTCTAAAGGGTCACTAAGAGCATAAAACCGTCTCCAAGAAAACCCAATTCTCTCACCACTAACCATAATATAATCTTTTAAACTGATTTCTTTACAAGAGATCATGAAAAATATCAGTGAATTCAGTAAATCAGTAAAAGTACATTTAGAAGTAAGGGTGTAATAATAAATCCAAAGAACAAAGGTGGGGAGAATTGAAGAGCAAATCTGAATTTTAAAACATATTCTGTTAAGTACGTCTTCCAAAATTGACAGTGCTATAATATTTATTTTTTATTTGCATATAAGGAGTTGCCAAAGGGGAGACTTTCCGGCCATTGCAAGGATCCTTGACATGAGATTGACACGATATCATGTGGTATAAACTAATAGTATCCAGAAAGGTGATTGATGAGTCAGATCCCTTTCTATCACCCCAAATTCACTGCTGCTATGCCTTAATTTTTTTACTCCACTTCTGAAGCTTGTGATCCAGAGAGTTTTACTTCCATGTTTGCTGGTGAAGGACATACACTCTAGGAACTCCTTATATTAAAGAAACAATGCACTGTGGGGAGCCAGTGTCTGAGGTAATACTTTAACATGAGCTCTACTCCCCACAGTATTAATTTTTTGTGAATAACATAGAAAATTACTCCTTTCTATGAGATGATGTGGCAGAAGAAACAAGTTCTGTTCCAGTTGTGTATCAGAGTAGCTAGTCCTGGTTGTCTTACACCATCCCTTCTCTGAAAGACCCAATCTGCCTCATGGTTTTTGATGTGCCAAAAGTCAGCACTCTGCTGACTGTTCATGTAGCAGCACATGGTTGCATTTAATTTTTACCACTATTTAACCATTGATTTCTGATATAATATTTTTCCATGTTGAATGCTATGGCATATTTGACACTAGGTTAGTGACAGATTTTGATGCCCAAGACTGCAGAAGCACAATTTTCAGCTCATTATGCTGCCACATCCCCCAGTACCAAGAACGCCAGACAAATTTCTGTCTTTCTCTGTTGTCCAGCTACTGACAGTCAGAGGATATTTTACCACAGGAGGCAGAGCTAAGTTGTGAATGTTTAGCTATACCAGAATCCTGGCTGCATTTAGTCAAAGCACAAAAATCTGAAAATGGAGTCTCTAAAGACACAAGATACTAAGGGAGTTTACATTGCTGACATTCATCACAGACTACACCATCTCTGTTTTCCACAGAGAAATAAAACTCAGAGACCTTTCTGAATTCACTTTCAAGCAGATCCTTGAAAGGCTCAACAATAAAGTAGTGAATTGGTGCTTCAGTCTTACCATCTGCACCAAAAACTTTATCTAATGTCCAGCCTCAGAACAGCAAGAGAAAGGGGATTCTTCATTCAAGAGGATTTTTTTGTGCAGAAATAGGCCTGGCTCAGGATGAAAAAAACAGTGAAAAATAGCATGCAGTAGGCTGCAGTAGCAATCATGTAGGCTTTCTCCTCTCACATGAACATTTCTAGAAGTTTAAGTTGCTACAAAATGTATCAGCCATCCACAATGTCCCATCTACATCACTACAACCTCTGGTAGCCTGTTTGATTTCCACTACACTGAAAGGATTGTTCTGCCCTTTTAAAGGCTTTCTTACCTGCTGGGGAGGTAACTGGAACAAAAAGCATAGGTCATAACCAAAGAATGTGTAGGTGCATATAGGTACTGCTCTGAGGGCATTAGAAGTAAGGCGTGCAATTCAAGAGCAAAGGTTGTCTGTGCCTGTTGTGCAGAAAAAGAGCACCCAAGATGCTAGTGGTCAATAGGAAAAAAAAAAAAAATCAGAGGGTTCACAAAAACTCACAAAGTTTTATTAGTAAATTACTTGGTGTGGAAATTGGTATGTTAGTCTCTGACCTACTATATAAGCACATGGTAGTTTTGGATAAAGAGGTAAGATGAAAAGCAAGAGAAAAAGAAAGAGATTCATTAAAGAGGAAGATAGTTACAGAGAGAAAGAAAGAAAGAAA